>NC_142932.1:61343547-61381047 GCF_046866305.1 Octopus bimaculoides | reverse complement strand
TTTTATTCTTAATAATTTTTTTTCATTCTTAATTTTTTCATTCATAATTTTTCATTCATATTTTTATTTTTATTTCTACGTTTGTAGAAATAAGTATTCTTGTATTTTTCTATTATTTAATTGATTTTTAATGATAATTAAATAAACGTTTTTAGTTTTAAATAGTATAGCTTTAACTATTACACCGGTTAAATATGTACTAATTTTATCTTTATTATTATTTTAACCTTAAACTTCGTTCAGATTGTATTTAAAACGATAATAGTTTATGTTAGCCGGTTTTTGTATATAATATACATGTTAGCATACAATATAATGGATGTAGGGATGATTATGGAATGTTTATTATTTTGATATTTTGATATTTTTGATAATTTTTCTGTCTTTATAAAATAAGTATTTTATATCAATTCATTTGGTACTTATTGTTGGTTGATATATATATTTATTTATTATAATTATTGTTCTATTTACTACCTGACGATTAGCTGTATTTTTGAATAGAATTCATTTTCGATAATTTTAATTGATCTTAATCGATTTAAATTTCCTTTCTATTTGAAAATTAGTTATGAAACACGTGTAGTCATTTTCTTATCTTTATCTTATGATATTTACTTTGTTTTATATTATACTCATTTATTGTGCTTTTGATTATTAATTTTTCTATATGTGATAGTGGATTTTCATCTATGAGGTCTTGAAACTTGGTTCTTTTACCTAAAACTGTATATATATATATATATATATATATATATATATATATATATATATACATACATTCGTTTTGAATTTATTCCGTTGTATCGTTGCTCTCCATCACATTAGTTCCTGTCCATTGGTTCCTGTCCACGAATTGTTTTTATACAGCTGGGACACAGCTGAAACAGACGCTTCAGTTGTGTTTATTGAACAATTACGACTGCATACATACATACATACATATATATATATATATATATATATATATATATATATATATATATATATACATATATATATATATATATATATATATATATATATATATATATATATATATAATTGAATAATGACGGTCGGTAAATTAATTGCCTAAATTTATTATCTGCAGAGTTATTTCCGGCAATAGCGCGCCAAAATGAAGACATTTGAAAAATACCACAAAAATATTTTCCAGAACTGTACTTGAGTTTTCTTTCCGGAGAACGTTTCATTGTATAGTTCTGTGAAATATGTTTTGAATGCAACACGCTACGCTGAGGAGTTACAGATATTTGCATTTTGCATTTTGCAAGTGTTAATAATGAAATCATTATGCATAAGGAATCGTTTTATTTTCTATATTTTCATTTGTCTTACTTATTTTTTGCATTCTGGCGTTTGCTGATATTATTTTCTTGTGAACACTCACTTCGTGGTAAGGCGATCTGACGTCTATCTTTAGTATATAGGAATCCACTTTACTGGTCATTCCTCTTATTAATTGTATATATATATATATATATATATGTGTGTGTGTGTGTGTGTGTGTGTGTGTGTGTGTGTGTGTGTGTATGTGTGTGTGTGTGTGTCTGAGTGTGTGTCTTTGTGTGTGTCTGTGTGTGTCTGTGTTTATATGTACATACGTAGGTGGTAAAGTGATCATTGTTTCAGCATCAATGTGTGTGTTCACGTCTTAAGAAAGAAAAAAGAAATATGTACCAAAACCCTTCATAGCAGCAGTCTAATGGCCGAAGCAAATAACGGATATTTATACATATTTATTCGTTTTTACGAATTATTGGATTAACAAGGCAATCGATGTTTTCTTGTGAAATAATTGATTGCCTTGTAGAATTTTCTGTCGAAAAAAGAAAATGGAAAAGTAATGATGTATGTACAAAGTTAGCAGAAAGAAGCCGAACAGAGAAACAATAATTGATATTGGAACGAAGGAGAATATCCGCAGCAATTTGCTTCGCTCAGAGAATACAAGAAAAGCCATACATTTTCTCGAATATGCTTTGGACAATTACATAGAGGATGTCGACAACACCCATACAAACTGGAGAATCATGGTTAAGGCCAGAAAATACTAGGCTAGAGTAAACAAAACAAATATTCTCAAAAAATTAAAACTAATGCATGCACACAAAAATTAGTACTCTGAAATTTGAAGCCTTCCCCATCACACATCATCCCCAATATACAAACTGGATAAATGTTTGGATATCGATTATATGCACAATGATTATTACACACATATATCCCAAGGGGTTCATGGTGGGATTCTTAACTACAGAGGTATGTATATGTTAAACATAATACATATTTAATACATCATATCATTTTCAAATACATACATACATATATAGTGTAACTGTAAAAATGTTGAATTATCGGAGTAATGGGCATTCCAAAAAGTATGTATGCATAGAAATGTATGAATGAAATCTTTAAGGTTTAAGATTCAAATTAAGGAAGTGCAATAATAATGTTTAGCAGTTCAAAACTGTGGTTAGGGAAATGCAGAATTAGGTCGGCTGATCATGAGAATCAAACATTGATCGCTTCGCTAAAATCTGCAGGTGGTATGGGTTATTTCCCTTGGGTTGTTTCAATAAAATATTAGTAATATGTAGTAGATAGAAGGATCCATTGAAAGGAGCCTATTATCGATTTTTTCAAGAATATATATATATATATATATATATATATATATATATATATATATATATAATACAAAGAATATATATACATGTATACACACATATATGTACATACTTACATCTACATGTGTATATACATGCATATCAGGGTACAGGACGTTAGAACAATAAACTACAGACAACGGAACGAACACATAGGAAAACGGAAAGCCCCTTGGAATATCCCTTCATCAGCTGTCTCTATTCTATCTAGACGTTTCGAAGACCAGACAGGACGTACTCTAGAATAGTCTCTTCCTGAGTAGTGGATCAACCAACTACACAGAGGATTCCAAGGTGGCAAACACAAACCAAGACAGGAAAAAATGGACAGTGAAAACAACATTCAAAAGCCGTACGGCCAAACGCAAATCTGAGGTAGAACGCTAGTAGTTCGTCTTGCCTTCACAGCGGCTGGAGTGAAAAGAAAGCTGACCACAGGTCACACGAGAGCAGAGAGGATGGTGGAGGGAGGAAATGGAACAAGGAGGAAGGGACAGAAGCAGTGAAGTAGAGGCCAGGACAGAAGGGTAGATAGGAAGATAGAGGAAGACAGATAGATAAATAGATAGAGAGGATGGTGGAGGGAGGAAGTGGAACAAGGAGGAAGGGACAGAAGGGTATAGCAGTGAAGTAGAGGCCAGGACAGAGGTATAGATAGAAAGATGGAGGAAGACAGATAGATAAATAGATAGAAAGATAGATAGACAGATAGATAGATAGATAGATAGAAAGATAGTCACGTCAGAATAATAGTAGACTTACTTGTAAAATAGGACGTGTGCGTTCAATAATGTAATAATACAAAGAATATATATACATGTATACACACATATATGTACATACTTACATCTACATGTGTATATACATGCATATCAGGGTACAGGACGTTAGAACAATAAACTACAGACAACGGAACGAACACATAGGAAAACGGAAAGCCCCTTGGAATATCCCTTCATCAGCTGTCTCTATTCTATCTAGACGTTTCGAAGACCAGACAGGACGTACTCTAGAATAGTCTCTTCCTGAGTAGTGGATCAACCAACTACACAGAGGATTCCAAGGTGGCAAACACAAACCAAGACAGGAAAAAATGGACAGTGAAAACAACATATATATATATATAGGTTATGAGAGGTATTGGTGTCAATAAGACCCAAAGGTGGTGTTAGGTAATGGTGAGTAAGTGCTCTGGATAAAACATAGTTAAGCTCCAGTTTCAGTGATTATGCGAATAAGGAGTTCAACGTGGATCATATATCAGCATGTGTATATATACATTTGTTTTTCACAGTGAGATAAAAAAAAAGCCCAGGCTGTGAAGATTTTAGAACATTTATAAATAGGTTTTACAGCTGTTTCCAGGATATTTATTATATCCCTTCATCGGAGACCGCCTGAACAAATGGTTGAGCAATACTTAATCGAGATAATATACGAAATAGAGAGTGAAGTGGAGGAATGAAAATAGATGTGAGATATGCAGAGATATTGCATTTGTAGATCCATTATTTAAGCAGAATGGTATACATATAAGATTCCAATAACTTGTGAGTAAATTCCAATAATATTCAAAATTGATCATTGCAAGTATAGAGTTTGTACAGAGAGCTATTGAGACGAGGGTTTTATTTAAAGTGACCTAAAAGTAGAGAATGTATTTGTAAGGTCAAATCGAGAACAGGAAGAGAGGAATAAGGAATAGAGAAGATAAAAAAAGAAAAAGAAAAACATGGAGAGAGTTGACAAAGAGATGACAGGGAAAGTGCACCAAGTTAGATAACTTGAAAATAGGAATGGGGAGATGAGTGTGATAGAGAGAGAAAGATATTAGCGTTTAAAAAGATGATAGGGTAAAGAGCAAAGGAGTGTCTCCTCTATTTCTGAACACATTCCCCAAAATTCACCCAATTGTAATTGCCCTCCTGGAACCATCTGCCTGTACAAACCCATTGCAAAAAATATAATGTAATTTACAAATGCACTGTCCTTATTCTATTACATAACACTACAACAATATACATAGGATCAACTAAAATTTTAAGCAACGATATGCCGCTCACCTCTATTCCTTTAGATACGATAAACATAGTAAATCTACAACACGCGCCGGCCACATACATCATCTCAAAAATACAAATATACCCGAAACTCTATCATGGTCCATACTAGATTCAGGTCTTCCCTACCGAGGACAACGTTCAACCTGCAAGCTTTGCCTGAAGGAGGCACTTGACATATTAAAGCACAACACTCCAACACTGCTAAATGAACATAACGATGCACTAACCTCATGAAACCATCGCATTTCTCACACATTCAAATTCTACCACAAATCCAAATGCTTAAACGACCATACAGTATATTTCAACAATACCCCTTAGGTAATCCCAATAACCTTATAATTCTACATTTTAGCTCCTAATCTCGCTCATACTCGAATATCACAACCATCTAATTATATTCGTGTGTATATGAGTGTATGTATATGTGCGCGTATATGTATGGGTGTTTGTATGTATGTATGTGTCAATGTATGTATGTATGCAAGGGTTATAATACATATAGATACACGTATATATGGATGTGCATCTGAACATATACATATGAGTACGAGTTGCATATGTAGATATTGATATTTACTTTTTTACTTTTTTACTTGTTTCAGTCATTTGACTGTGGCCATGCTGGAGTATCGATGCCGAACTTATTCTTTGTAAGCCTAGTACTTATTGTATCGGTCTCTTTTGTCGAACTGCTAAGTTACGGGGAGGTAAGCACATCAGCATCGGTTGGACTATCTCTCTCTCCATCACCCCCATTCTTTCTATCTCAAACTCGTTTACTCTTTACCCTAACATCTATTTACACGCTAATATCTTTCTCTCTCTATCTCCCTCATCTTCCCATCCCTCCTTGCAAGTTATGTTGACTGACCACTAACTGGTGCACTTTCCCTCTCGTCTCTTTATTATTTCTCTCCTTGTTTTTCTTTTTTCCTTTTTTCTTTCTTTACTTTATTCGTCTCTTCATGTGTCTTCCTGTTTTCTGCTTTTTTTTCTCTTCTTTTCTTCTCTTTTCTTTATTCCTCTCTTCCTGTTTTCGATTTGACCTTACAAATACAATCCCTACTTTTAAGTCACTTTAAATAAAACCCTCGTCTCAATAGCTCTGTGTACAAACTCTATACTTGCAATAACCAATTCTAAATACTATTAAAATTTACTCACAAGGTATTGGAATTTTATATGCATACCTATTCTGCCTAAATAATTGATCTATAAATGCAATATCATTGCATATCTCACATTTATTTTCATTCTCTATTTCACTCTCTATTTCGTATCTTATCTCAATTAACTATTGCTTAACTATTTTCTCCCACGGTCTCCGATGAAGGGATATAATAAATATCCTGGAAACAGAAATGTTCTAAAATCTTCACAGCCTTGGTTTTTTATGTCATTCTAAAAAAGAAAAATAATTATATACACACACACACACACACCCACACACACACACACATACACACACACATGCGCGCGCACACGCACACACACACACACACACACACACACACACACACACACACATATATATATATACATATATATATATATATATATATAAAAGACACCCACATAGATTGGTCCACCAATATCTGCAGTTAAGTTCTGATCTGTGTGGTTTTTGAAATATTCTTTGAGGCCTCATGTAGATTTGTAGACCTCATGGCTTACATGACATTGAAATTTGTGCACAGACATATAGGCACCATAGTTGGTGGAGGTTTGTTTTTGATGGGTACATATACATATTTTATGGATGTTGTGATATCCAAGCGGTTCTCTCTATTTAAATTAGCTTTTCAAGGAACATTGGGAAGTAATCAATTCTTGTGTTGAAGGGGCCTTGCCATTTTGTATGCTTGAAAAATAAGATTGAGTCAAGAGAGTGGACCCAGGGAGGCAACAAGTGGCGGGGGATGGGAACTAACTCCTCAGTATAATTTTTGAAGTGGTCAACTTTATATATTAAGGTGTGGTCTGTACTTTTCTATGAACAGGTTCTCCTTGTTTAGGCGTTCTTTTAAGGAGATTGAATCTTTGCATTGGGATAATGGAATGATATAGAAATTCGGCGTTTTATTTCTTGCGTATCAGTCAATATGTTCGCTCAGGGCAATCTACATGTACTGAGGAAAACTAATCTGTTCTTTATGCAGCGTGACTTTGCGTCTCAAAGTAAGGCTCGTTTGGCCCACATAATTGTGGCGACAACCTGGCTAGGTTACGACATAGACAAGTTTCTGAGAAACACATGTGAAGTTGGTCTTCATTGAGAATTTTTCTTCTTACCGGATTATGGGCATGTACCACAATTAGGTTGTCTGCATTTTCCCACTTTTGGTATCGTATGAATTGAGTATAGTTTTGCATTTGTTAGGAGTCTCTTGAGTGATTTGTGTTGTCTTTTGTATTTGATGATTTTATGTGTATTGAGGATGTTGTTCATCTTTGGGTCTTGAGTGAGCAGAGGGAGATTTTGTATAATTGTGTTGTATGCTTCATTGTTTCTGGGGTTGTGGGTTAATATGTATGAGAGTAATTTAAAGTGAGGTGTGACGTTTTGTTTTGTTGTCCTTAGTGTGTTTGTGTCCAATTTGTTAGCACGTTTAATACCATGGTCTATAATTGCAGGTGGGTACTGTGGCTCTATGAGTGTTACTTTGAGGTGTCCACTGTGTAGACACATTCTTATTTTTCAAGTATACAAAATGGCGAGACCCTTTTGTCACAAGGATTGATTACTTCTCAATGTCTCTTGAAAAACTAATTTAAACATGACATCCATAAAATATTTATATATTAAAAAAATTCTTTATAAAAGGATATTAAACTGTACAAAGTAGGCATTTCTTTTCCACTTTACACACACACACACACACACACACACACACACACACACACACACATATATATATATATATGTTTTTCTTCTCAAGGGTCTTATTGGACCCTATGCTTATGGAATTCCTCTTTATTTGAAATGGTTGCACAGGGCAATCGAATATATCGACTGAAAAGATAATGGTACTCCGAATGACATCACTAGGATCATAATAATTCAAGTAACAATAGTAATGAGTGTGTTGCAATATCACCTAGGAAGGAAACCATCTTCATATTTCAACTTCCATGGTTAAATATCAATAAATATATTTAGTAGAGAAAAGCTATCTTTAACATTTTCTAATTTAGTGCCTATGCACGCTCAACTCAGTTTCTTAACAAAGCTTCAGCAACAAAGGAGAACGTATCCTTCGATCCGGCATGAATTGATGCAAATGAAAAGCCTATATCTCATTTCATTGATCTTTGAATTTGGCAAGAATGAGATAATGAAATATCGAAATGAAATATTAGAATGCTTTCGTTACACCCTATACACGTATTCATGCCTATGAAGGTAAATGCAGTTTTGACAATGACTCAATGTAAGAAATAACCTTGTTTGGATGCATAAGATAGTTACTGAATTAGACTTGAGTGTGGAGTTCACATTTGATAAAGTTTTAGAGTTGTTCAAATTGACTACAATATGAGAATATCTTTCAGAGTTATACTTAGAACTGAGAGCACATTCCTACTTATTTGCGCTTTCTTTCGGTTTAACATCATACGAATTGGAAGACAAAAACTGTGGGAAGGTGTGTAACTGTTGAAAGCGTGATCTCATAAACATACGGATCTACTTGCATGCGTCGTACTTGTGGCTTTCTTAGGCTGTAAAAAACTTAATTATATATGAGTAAAACACGATATATTTCGGTATGCAAGCAGAGAATTTGTCATAAATACCAAATCCATGTTTTAATGAAGCATTAAATGACATTGATTAAGTAAATATACATAGGATTTACAAATTCAGACTCACTGGCCGACATGTAAATAATCTGTTTCTTATCTAAGTTACGCTCATTTCGAAGGCAAGGCAATTTAAAAATAGTTCTTGAGTTCATTTGAAACAAATATATTTGCATTTGTTATGTTTAATAATGTTGTTACTAGCTTGTCCCACATCTGCCTCGAACAAGCTGGTCTTTGATCAAATACATTCTGCACAACCATGACCATACCGTTTTATTTATAAACATGATATACTTAAATTATGTTATACTTTGCTTCTTTCCAGTATGTTATTAAACATTAGTGGTATTGCTACAAGAGAATCGGTGGCTACTTCTAGCGGTTTAAGGTAATCTCTTGTAGGCTTTCTCTTTGGTTTCTATAGTTTAGTGCAATAGTACTAATATTTCAGTGTTCAGAAAATCTACGTTATAAGCTGCACAATTTTATGAAAATTAGTGTTCATAATTTCTTGATATATTTTATTTGTTACTTAATCGCATTTGTTACTTAACTCCTAGGTATCCAACCGATTGTTATACGACAGTACACTGCAGGCATTAAATAGGATATACAGTTAACATTAATGAAAACTTAGCTTCTTCGAAGACTGTAATTACACTCAAAGATGACCATCAACGAAGACGCATGATCTTTTGTTCGTCATTTTGTTTATGTAGACTTCGGTAAACTACTTCGCATTGCATTGTTTTTTTTTCTCGTCATAATATTTCCCTCGACAGTTATATTATTACATTACATTAATAACTGATGTGTTTTAGATCGGTATTGAACTATTGAATTATCAGATCTAAAGATATTAGATCCATCAAATAAGCTGCAGTTTATAGATCAAGCATAATCATGTTCGGATCGAAATATGCTATATATTATTCACACAACTTTGCAATGTATTATTCATGCGGCAAGAATTAGAATAATCATAAATGTAAATATTTAATACTGTAATATTTTATCATATCATACCACAATGACCCCAGGGAATTGTTAAAGGGATGTAATTAGTCACAGCTTCACGGAGTTGCATAGGTGAGAAAGATAGCATAAATAAAAGATCGAACAAAAATAAAGATAATACTGGCGCAGGCCCGGCTGTGTGATATGAAGCTTGCTTCTAAAGCACATGATTCCAGGTTCAGTTGTATTGCGTGGCACTTTCGGTAACTGTCTTCTGCTATAACTTCGGGCCGACCAAATCATTGTGTGCGAATTTGGTAGACGGAAACTGAAAGAAATCTGTCGTCTATATGTGTGTGTGTGTGTGTGCGTGTGTGTGTGTGTGTGTGTGTGTGCGTGTGTGTGTGAGTGTGTGTGTATGTATGTATGTATGTATGTATGTTTGTATGTATGTATGTATGTATGTATGTATGTATGTATGTATGTAATTTAAAAACTAACGATCTCTGGAGCTGTTAAAATTCAGGCTATGTGTGCTTCCTACCTAGCAAAATCTCGGAAATAATGGCTACTCAACGAGGGGTACTCCACTAGCTACTCATCACGTAAAAACTTCCTTAGTCAGATGAAGTTATGCTGTCATCAAGTGATCTCGAGTTAGCTATTGGAGTACCCCTCGTTCATTAATTATCATCTCAGAGCTTCTGCTAGCGAAGAAGCATATGTAACCTGGATTTTACCTGCTCCATTCCCTCAATTTGGATATATCTACATACAACACACACACATTTATACTTATATATATATATATGTACACACACACACACACACACACACACACACACACACACACACACACACACACACACACACATATATATGTATGGAACAAAAACGCAATAGAGGACAATAAAATATTCAGACAGATAGACAATACAAAGGCGAACAAGAGAAACAACATTAGAAAGATAGGCAAAAATATACGGGTCATTCGTGGCCTTCTTTCCTCAGTCAAGTACCAGAAGTCACAACCGTTTCGGGCAGTTACAACTGAGACTGTTCTATCTAGTCGCCCCCCACCAAAACGTCTAAGCTAAGAGCATTAGACCCCTTTGTAAGAAAGCTAGCGAATGTGTACGGCTACAAAGAGAAAAAACGGAGAGCGTGGTACACAAAAAGACTAAACAGGGAAAACATGGCACACAATTACAAATACAAACAACAAGAAAATAACAACAGGTGTCTTTCGACTGAGAACGGATCAAATTGAGCTGCTGGCGTGTTTTAAGTGAAAGCCTAAACGCAGAAACATAGCAGATAAACAAGTCAAGATAAAAGATACAACAACTTCACCTCTGTCGGGGTCAACTTCTTCTTCTTCTTCTTCTTCTTCTTCTTCTTCTTCTTCTTCTTCTTCTTCTTCTTCTTCTTCTTCTTCTCGTCCCCTACACACTCTCGTCCGCAACATCACCGCCGCTGATGCCTCTATCAAAATCATCACCTTCTCTTTCTCTTCATCCTCCCATTCCTCCTTGTCTTGCTCCCCTCATCCCTTTCATCTTCCTCCTCCCCTTCCACTTCTTCCTCCTCTTCCACTTCTTCCTCCTCTTCCACTTCTTCCTCCTCCCCTCTTCCTATCTCTCCTCCTCCTCCTCCTGCTTATAAATTTCAAAGTATTTATTCACTTGCCCAGTTGTGCTGCATAAAAAATCCCTCTTGTTATGAAGTTAATCTCATGAATGAATGCAGTGCTTTTCTGCTTTTAAGTGTTCAATAATAGGCCGCGCCTGATTTAAATATTTCCTTTTTGACTAATTATTTCAAATAGTTATCAAACTTGAAGGTGAATTGACAGTTATTGGAGCACTGGAGAGAATATCTTACGATATTTTTTCTGACTGTCTGTGCTAAGGAGCTCGACTTTGTCTTCCATCTAGGCGCAGGTGTGGCAATCTGGTAAAATGCTTGCTTCCCAACAATGTATCATTGCATTTCAGTCTCGCTGCGTTGCACCTTAGGCAAGAACCTTTCAGTATGCTACCGGTATGATTAAAGCTTGTATTTGGATTTGGTAGACGGAAACTGAAAGCAGACCGTTATACACACACACACACACACACACACACATATATACATATATATGTGTGTGTGTGTGTAAGATTATTAAAGTGGCTAGACGCAAAATAAAATAAGTCATAATTTAATTGTCATTAAAAGTGACTAGGGTGCAATTCTACACCGACATTGCTAGAAATAAGAGTCAAAGAACTCTTAGCCACGAACAGAGCTCAATTTAGGGAGTATCAAATGAATTAATGAGGTATTTTATTCACTGGCACTTGAGTTAAAGATGGAATTATTACCAACAGGTAAATTTTCTGGAAGATGGGAGGAGGTGGCAGAATATGTTTTTCCTACTTCTTGAAGAATTATGCTGTTTCCTTTCGAATTGTAACGTTTGTTTTCTAATTGCTGCTGCAGTCATTTAGTTCTAGATCAGCCGGATTAAACAAGCATTCTATGGTAATTGTTTCCAATGTGACCATAATTTATCTTTTCCAGTTATAGTGTTATCCAATGTGTCCTTCATTAATAAACAAGCTTTTCATTTTTAAAACGATGCTTCATGAATAAGAGAAATATGGCGACTCTTTCTTCACAAAAGAGGAATGAAATAACTAGTTCAGCTTTGTTCGCTTCTTAGCTTCTTTTGTTTTCAGTAACATGAATTATCTGGCTTTTTAAAGATTGGTTTTACTTTGATGCAACTCAGGAATGCAGGTGTATGAGGTATTAAAGGTATTAAATCGTATGAATTCAAACGTATACGGTATTAAATATTTAGTATTGTTCTTTATTAAGCTCGATTATGCAAATAGTCAGATTTTGA
This sequence comes from Octopus bimaculoides, assembly GCF_046866305.1. Lineage (NCBI taxonomy): Eukaryota > Metazoa > Mollusca > Cephalopoda > Octopoda > Octopodidae > Octopus > Octopus bimaculoides. The sequence goes on along the minus strand of NC_142932.1, from coordinate 61,368,658 downwards.
CGACAGCGTGAAAACAAAATTTCATGTATCAAATACTATACCGTGTTATTCTGGTATAGGCGCATGTTTCACGGTTCTACCACTGTCTTACAGTAAAAAATTTAAATAATAAATAAAAACAACAAAAGAGCTTGAAATAATAATAATAATAATAATAATAATAATAATAATAATAATAATAATAATAATAATAATAATAATAATAATAATAATCTTGAATATTACATTTCTCCATAGATACACGTCTAACTACTTATAACATACACTAGATAATACAAGATATTGACAAAAGCCGAAATAAATCGAAGAAAAAGATATCATGAAAGCACTGCAATTAAGTAAATTTATCAAAACTTATTACTTTGGCATAGCTTGTATTTTCGTTAATGGAATTTGACCGGGGGATATTTTAGAGTTGGTGCAGTCAGTAATTATCGAAACTTTCTCTTCCTTACTGTCTCCTCACACTCTCAAGTTATGATTTGGTGCACAGACGATATATTCACACACAATATATTCCATAATAATATATATATATAAAAAAAAAATAAGGGAAGCAATGATAGTATTACCAACATCACCAACGTCAGCAGCAGCAGCATTATCGAAATCTTAGAACCACTGACTTCACATTTCTCTTCATCAGTGCAGCATTAGACAACATTACAATAGTTTTTTCGGTTTCATTCAACTTTTTCTAATTCCTCTTCTCGTACCACTCATCATTTTCAATATTGTAGTTATGATACTATAACAAGAAAATTATATGATGAGCGGTTAAAATTTTCTGCGTCCCTTATAGTTTTTCTATAATTTCTTCTGTAACACCGTCTTTCCATTACACACACACACACATCCACACATACACACACATACATATAGACACAATGAGAGCATTGCACGTCAACAGAAGAAAGCATATATATATATATGTATATAAGTATGTTTATGAGTTTCTGTTTGTTTGTTTGTGTGTGTGTGTGTGTGTTTGTATGATGGAAAAAGAGTGTTACGGAAGAAAATATAGGAAAACCATAAGGGAGGCAAAAGATTTTAACCTCAAATCATATTATTTTCGTGTATCACTCGCTGGATTGGGTATCATTATTTATCACGTTATTTAAATTTATTTCTCCCTTTCTCCTTTAGTTATCATTTTCTCATTTGTTACATTTATATTATTTTGATTTGGTCATATATAGCCCACTTTCTTGCTATGCTGAATCTCATTCCTCTAGACATCTAACCAAATGTTTCTAGCTGCATCGGCATTTGGCACTTTATCCTCCTGTTTATCGATCTAATTGCTCAACTGTTGGTAAAGTTTGCTGACACTGTTTTTGAAGAGTCTCTTCTTCATGAAGTAGTATAATTCTTTGAATGTATTTTCTTTCTGTTTTTTGACATTCTTCTCCTTCAATTTCATTTTTACAATTATTACTGTTAGCCTTCTAAGATATCTATTGAACCGATCGTTTTGATTCTCAACTCTCCATTTCCCTAAGTGATTTTTCCATTTTGTTTAACTTTTAACCACAAGCATTCCTATGGGAACAGAGAATCTTGCAAACCAAATCCCAGAAGGATACACACACACACACATATATATCTATCTATCTATCTATCTATCTATCTATCTATCTATCTATCTATCTATCTATCTATCTATATATATATATATATATATATATATATATATATATATATATATATATATATATATATATATATATATATATATACTTTATTTAAAAGCAGCAGAAATATAACAAAAAAACCGTTACTCTGAGTTTCACGTTCCCGTTCATCAGACAGTTTTGTTAGAAATGGAGGAAGGATAACAATGCAATCGAAAGTAATATAAAATTTTAAATTTAAAACACATGGATTCGTCTGATTGGTTGTTTCAAATAAGGGCCATGGATTGGTCGTTTCAATTAACGGTCAATGATGTGTAATTCACAGACCAAATAAATTTAATACAGATTCACCCTATTACAAAAATTTCGAAGAAAACCTTAAATAGAAAAATGGGCTCCGAATACATATTATAGATAATTAATTATATTCGAATTAACGCTTTGAAATCAAATCTATAAAATAAAGCATACGCTGCATTCAAAATAAAATAAAATAAAATAAAATAAAATACAATAGCGTGTATGTATACAAGGCTATCCACAACATAATTTTGGAACGCTTGTCTTGTTCTTTTGACAAGCATTTCCCGAGGCTTCAGATGCCAGAAGAGAAAAAAGAACAGAGTAGCGCGTGCTCACACAGTGACAGGAACACCGTTGCTGTAAACGTCACAAAGACGGCGATTACAGCTACTAACAGCCCTCTCACCACTACCACTACTACCACCACCACCACCACCAACAACACCAACAACAAAAACAAAACTGTAACCAAGGTTACAAAACCATGCATAAAAACCGTCACAAATGTCTCTGACGTAAGCACCATTGCTGCTGACGCCATCATCACCACCACCAACAACAACGACAACAACAACAACAACAACAACGACAAGAACAACAACAACAGCAACAACAAGGACGTAAAGTTATCGGCCGTCAGCAATGACACCATCACCTGTTCAACAAACTCTGCTGCCACTACCACCACCTTTGAACCAGGCAGTACATACACCAACATAAACAAAAATATTCAGAAGAACATGTCCGCCAGCACAACAAAAACAAATTTCGCAAATGCTCTAAAGGAAAAAAGAACAATAGTGACATTCACACAAAAACAAATAAAAGACACAAAATCCCTTCTTACGAAAGAAGGAAATGATGTTAGAATAAACATACCGAAATATATTATAGAAATGAAAAACAAAAAGTGCATCATTTATAAACTGGTAAACGCAAAAAACAGATGTGTAGAAAATGTTAGCACAGATAAAATTGAGGTTTGTCTTAGAAAAATTTGGCCTTATCAAAATCATGTCACCTGGGGAAGAAAATTTGGGACGGTGCAGGTGAGACTTCTAAATGAAAATTTAGCTAAACAATTTTCGACACTCTCTCTCCACACAGATGACTTGGTGATGATACCGAGTTATCTAGGACAGAGAGTGACCAAAGTTATAATAAAAAATGTGCCATCGGAAGTGGACACCAAATGGCTGATATCGGCCGTATGCCTGGAAATGGAGGAGGCAAATATTTTGGAGATTATGGTCGGAGAGGAAAAGAACTGGGGAGGGAAAAATCTGGAAATCCTTCTCCACATCACGGAGGAGGCTTCACAGAAAATTCCTCCAAAGATTAGATTGGCAGAGGACCACAAGCTGTATGTGGTGGTAGAGGGCAGGCGACCTCGCTGTTAACTATGCAACAGCGAAGCACATCTGAAAAAGGACTGCCCTCTGGCTGCTAAACAAAAACAATAACAACAACAACAACAACAACAGAAGCAACTACCAAATACCCCCGACAGAAACACTTTACTACCAACACCACCAGCAACACAAAAAACAACAACAGAAATATCAGCAATAACCACAACAGAAAAGACAACAGAAACTGCAAAAACAGAAGAGAAAAAAAAAGAAAATTCCAAGACTGCCTCTCCCCCCCCCATATCACATACACCACACATAAATAACAAGCAGCCAACATCAATAAAAACAGCAACACAAACATTCACAGAAACGCACACAGACGCACAAAATTTGCCGTTACCTCTTTCTGACTCCTCAAATCTCCCATCATCCGATGAAGAGAGTGGGGAGGAGTGGAAAATAACTACGAAAGGAAAGAGGAAGCGCAGTAAGAAGAAAACAAAACAAAATGCAAGCACAAACAAAGCAGAGAGATTCACATCTCCCGAAAATACTACTAACACCAATAGTAATATAAAAAAACAATGCTAACAGCAATAGACAGTACAAACACAGAGTTGATGAAATACATCAACTCTAAAACAAACATCACATATAACGATATCAAAACCAACAACCACCCACGTACAACACCGCCAAAACACATTAAAATTATTCATGTAACACCAGCATTACACAACACAATAAAATCCCTCTACCCCAACTCGGTAGGGGGAGGTCAAAAATATTTGTGCAAGAAGTTGTACAATAGCCTCCTTAGTGAAAAATCCAAGGAGGAAACAAAACTTTCGAACGGTAAGTAACACTTTGTTCTTTTGTTTTGTGCTTTAAAGCACACGTATAAATAGAATCATGGTGAAGATTGGTTGTGTGAATGTGCGTGGCTTGGGGTCCCCTTGGAAACAAGGGTACCTCTTAAATGACATCAAGTCACACAATTTGGATTTTTTCTGCTTTGTTTTCGCCCCCCTCGAAAAGAAAAACTCTACATTTGTATTTTGTCCCCTCTATGTTGAGCCCTGTGTGGCTAATAAAGAAACATATCTATATATCTATCTCTATATATAGACAAAACTAAAGGAAACAGACACCCCATAAAATATCATTTTATGCTTGCTTTAGCTTGTGAAGTTTTGTATTCTTATTGGTTGCCATTTTTATGCTTCAGGTTCTATATAAGACTGTTTAATTGGGCCACGAACAAAAGTAGCCTTGGAACTGTATTGTGGGTCATTCTGGAGGTGAACATAGCGTAAAATCGCGGAAAACGATGAAATCCAGCTTTGTACAGTTAATAGAGTGATTGTGCAATTCACCAGAGAGGGGTAGGAATCCACATCACATCGTCCAGATCAACCAGATCCCTCTGACAGAATCTTTCTATTCGTTAATTGAACTGTGGAGGATAATCCTCGCGGAAAATCCTCTAACAAAGCAGAAGTTGATGTACGTTCCAGAAGAGCTGCAAGAAGGATGCCACTTCTTCGACCAGCCAACATCAAGCGAAGAAAGGTTTGGGCAAGTGAGATGGAGAGGCTACTAGCATTTTGAGATACTGTCATGTTCTGTGATTAGTCCAGATTTGCAGTATATCCGGAGAGCGATTGAGTGTGGCGCAATACACATTGTGATCAGGAAATTGGTGTGAAGGGATTGCAGCCAACAGTGAATCACGGCAACTATTCTGTGATGGTCTGGGGAGCAATTTGGAGTAATGGTTGATAAGAGCTGGTGAAGTGTGAGAGAAACATAATCTCAGATCTATATGTGTCAATATTGCAGAAAGGACTCCTTCCAATCTTCTCCAGTGGTGAAATGATTAAAAGAGACTCTAAATTTATGGAAGATAGGGCCTCTATATTTATGGAAGAATGACCTAAGATTTGTTGGATGAGAATAGCATTCACAAGCTTCCATGGCACAGCCAGTCGCCATATATGAACATAATCTTGTAAGATTACTGCATGATACATGGAATGAAATTCTGCGAGATAATATACGTCATCTTATCAGTAACAAGCCTAATATGATCCTTGCTTTGAAAAGTGCAAAGAGATTGTATACACAATAATATTCACATTATAATAATTAAGAAATTATCTGAATGTATAATTTCAGATTTAAAGAAAAATTTTAATGATTATAAATGTATCTATTTGCTTCTCTCTCTCTCTCTCTCTCTCTCTCTCTCTCTCTCTCTCTCTCTCTCTCAATATATATATATATATATATATATATATATATATATATATATATATATATATATATATATAATGATATGATTTTATAAATAAAACTTTGATTCATGTTTTTATATCTCTTTATTCTATTCTTTTTCTTTACGCAATTTCTTCACTCGACTTCTTTCTATTAAAGGCTTAGTTATCTGTTTAACGTCAAAATTTTAGTTTAAACTATAGCATCTTTGCGATAAGTATTGCTTTCAATAATATTGTCAAATGTTTTTTTATCATAGATTGGGAAAGTATGTATTTTTATTAATTCAATTGATATTTAATGTTAGCAGATATATTGTTGAACACTAAGTCAATAGGATAGAGTTTAACATTTTAGTTTAAAATAAAACCTCGATTAGTTTAGTTTAGTGTTGCATTTATTACCAATAATATTGTCTAGTATTTCTTTTTGATTTAAGGGATAAATAAGTAATCTTTTTATATAATTTATTTGATTATTATTTAATATTCTAATTAAGGTTAACTTAAAAGTACAACATTTAAAATTTTATTTAAACTAAAGATTCGATTAGATAAGTTTTTGTATTTCTTTTCAATAATTTTGTAAAATGTTTTTCTTTTATTTAATGGTGATATAATTTTTATATAAATTAATTTATATAAATCAATTTTTGTTAGTTTATATTTAAATCAAAGTTATTTATATTACATTTAGAATTCTAGTTTAACCTAAAACTTCGTTTAAATTGTATTTTAAACGAAAGATTCGTTAAGATAATATTTGCATTTAATATTTCTATTATTTCTGTTAGTTTATATTCTAATACACGTAAAGTTAATAATGTCACGTTTATAAGCACACACACATATATAGGCAAATTAAAAAGAAAAAAAATCACAAGGAAATCAACAAATGTGAAAAAGGCCTACCCAATAAATTGATCAGATTGAACGTCGTCGGAGAAAGTTTAACACGGAAAAAAGAGGCGGATAATGGTTCGAGTATGACTGTTCGTAATAAAAAAGAAAGAAGAAAAGAAGTATGCGCTGCTCTCTCACCGAATAATATATGTATGTATATATATATATATATATATATATATGTTGTTGTACTTAGGGATGGTCATATTGCCAGTTTAGCCAATAAAAACACACGCACTGTATATTTGGTGTTAATTTGCTTCAGCTTTATATTACATTAATCTTAATCTTATTTCGGCCAGAGTTCTTTCGTCACACTTCTGTGACCTCATCAGTGGTCCTTTGTTTCCTTCCTTCTTATGTGTGTCTCACCTTGCTAAATATCAGCCATTTTGTATTTTGTATTCCTATTGTATGTGTCTACGCATGCGTGTCTTTCAATGTGTCTATGTCTTTTGTAAGTGCATGTGTGTATGGGGAGTGTCTGTATCACCTATATACTCTGTTAATATGTGTTCGTTTGTATTTGTTTTTTATTTATTTATTTGTTAATGTGTGTGTGTGTGTGTGTGTGTGTGTGTGTGGTTTTTTTGTGTTTAATTAAATTTTGTTAACGTATGTAGTATTTAATTCCATTTGTTTATCTATGTATTGTATTATACTTTGTTCATATTATTATTGGTTTATGGGTAACATGTTGTCACATGCTGTGGTTTGTGGTTTGTTAGTGGTGTGTGTTAGTGTTCCATTCTAGTTTCGTATTCAGGCTAGGTTTCTCTTCTATTATGTGTGTAGCTTCAGTAATTTGTCTAAGTGCTGCATCACTGCTATGTGTAGATAAGATTTTAATTTCTATGTTGTTGATTGAGCCTCTTTGTTCTTGCTCAGCGTGCTGGTACAGAACTGATGAGTTCTTCCCTTCCTTAAGTTCCCTCCAATGTTCGTTTGCCCGCTCCCCTATGCTCCGTGCTGTTTCGCCTACATATGTCATTGTCTTATTTCTGCATTGTCCCTCTGTACATCTTATACTATAGACCAAATTTGTGGTTTTGCAGTTCGTTTGTGGGCTAAATCTACATACGATACAGTTCCTATCAGTGCAGGGGGTTCTACTGAAAGGGTATGTTCTACTGATAAGGGATTTAATAGGGTTGCCTGGCCTTTCCACAACCTTAATTCTTAGCTTACGTTTGTCTAGGGCCCTTCTAAAGCGGTACACCAGTTCGCCTCTAGGGGTGGTGTCGACGAACATGACGCTCTGGTATTTGTGGCTATCGTACCATGAGCTTGCCTTCCCTATTTTCTTCTTAGTCCTTTCTATGGTGTTCTATGATTTGCTCCTATAGAGTGGGCAAATCCCATTCCTAACGTTGCGTTTGATTGTTTCAAACTTCTTCATAGCTCCTTTGTATACCCTGATCCTTTCTTTATGGCTGTAACCTGAGAACTGCATGCGGTGGACGAAATGTTGCATATGTCTCTTTAATTCTGTAGGGTCGCACATGCAGGAGACATTTCGCATTACTCTGACGAGGTCTGCCATCAATATGTTGAATTTGGCATTGTCCGCAATAGCCGAGTTCCGGTGGATCAGATATTTGGAGGCCATAGGTTTTGTATAGTGTGAATGGTGGATTCTGGTTTTATTGTTCTTAGTTTCTAGCCAGAGTTCAGTATCTAATACATGTAATCTATGGTTAGGGTCTTTAGTAGGGTAGTCTATCGTAACTTTAATACTCTGGTGGATGGAGTTAGCTATTTGCTGGATGCTCTCCATAGTCTTAGTTTCTATTTCTATTTCAGGGGTACTCCATTCACGAGTATGGAGTTCTGTGTCAGGCGTTCCTTAAGCCATCTGTCCCACCATACCATGAAGAGATTGGCCACATCACCGGCGATACTAACACCGATGGCTGCTCCCTCGTCCTGGGCGTATAATTTGTTGTTAAATTTAAAGGTGTGGCCTTTTAGGGTGACCTTTATACTAGCTCCTAGAGCACGTGCGATCATTTTCTTTACCTGGTGGATATTAGTGGGTGTCCGTATGGCTCTGGTCCATCCACTCCATCTCTCTATAGGGGTCTTCGTAGCCATAGAGGTAATTGTGGGTGGTCTACCTCTTAGACGTCTACTAGGGCAGAAATCTCTAAGGTCGCATCTATCTAGATATACATCGTCATATGTCAATCTAAGTAGGAGGCCCATATATATATATATATATATATATATATATATATATATATATATATATAGAGAGAGAGAGAGAGAGAGAGAGAGAGAGAGAGAGGGAGAGAGAGAGGGTTAAGCGACAGGGTTTTTGGGTAAACTTACACAATAGAAAAAGATAATTTCAGTTGGGTTTGAGCTATAAATTTGAACGTATACACTGCAAGAATTTACATAATTTGCACCGACGTTTTACCTAGAGTGTGTGTATGCATCTGTATGTGTATCAAAGGAAGTTATTTTATGGCGTTCTTTCATTTGAAGAAGCAAAGTAGTCAACTCGACATATATGATTGTTTGTTAATTTCTGTAAAATTGTTTTCATTCTTTAAAGAGAGCAGAAATTGAAAGAGAGGATAAAGTGAAAAGGTAACATTTGCTTTGAAGTGAGAGGAGAAAGTGTAACTTGTACGAGTATATAAAATGGAGGTGTGTGTGAAAGAGAGAGTGAGTGAGAGGTGTGTGTTGTGATGTATGAATTTTTTGCACGTATGTGCAAGTGGCACTCACTCACTCTCTCTCTGTCACACACACACGCACACACACACACACACACACACACATACATTATCTTTCATATACATGTACTTAAATAGGCGGATGTAAATAACCCGCACAATACCCATTTTCGGCGTAACTCTAACCCTAAACACCGGGAGTGCATATTCTTGATTTTCGCCCAGAAATAAATATGCATACATATGTTTTGTGCGTGAGAGAGAGAGAGTGAGGCTGTATTTCCTCATAAGATATAGAAAAATGGATGTATTTTAATGCAATTGTGGCGTATTTTATTACAATATTTATGTGTACATTTTTATAAATGTTTGTTTGAGTAGAATTCTACGCATGTGTAAAACATCGGACGAAAGTGATACAATAGAAGCAAATCTAGATATTGTCCGAAAATGACCTCAAAATTGTGCGACCCAACCTTGTTGCCGAGCTTATTTTCGTTGTAAAAAAGCGTTGTTGCGTCAAAAGCATAGTTTATTTGGTGGATAGGTAATAAGCAGCTTTCTCTATTATAATACACATGTGACTAATTCGGAGAAATATTACATTCATTATTCACACATCGTCACTCTCGTGCTGCAACACTTTGTAATTTTGGTTCAAATTGAAAGTGTGAAACTGTTTTCATTTTGTAATGAAACCTGGTCGCTGTAGGGAAGTGTATTTGAAATAACTACAGATGGTTATTGAGATAACGTAGAAAATTTGTAAATGAAAATAAAGTTTATTTGACACGTGCAATTGATTTGATTGTTCTGGAAGGCGGCGAGCTGGTGGGATCGTTAGCAAGCCGGGCAAAAATGCTTGAGCGGTATTTCACCTGTCTTTACGTTCCGAGTTCAAATGGCGACGGAGTCAACTTTGCCCTTTATCCTTTTGGGCTCGATAAATTAAGTACCATGAGACACTGAGGTCGACATTTCAGGCCTTGTGCCTATAGTAGTGAGTATTTGATTGTTCTGGTCTTAACATCAGTTGGTAAGAATAGAAGATATTTGACGACACCCTTTCCTTTGTAATTTTCTATTCTATTGCAGGTTCATTCCGAGGAATATTGAAATGATACCCATCTTGTCCATTTCGCATAATAAGAGTATACTGGAGGGCATCATAAGAGGGACATGTCTGTGAAACACGTTTAAGGTTGTAATCCCGAATACGAATGCGAATATCAGGATTTTCAATGGGGTCATCAACTATAAAGATGGCTACTTCATTAGATGTGAGCTCATTAAAGCAGCGTTAAATATTCTTTACTATAGTTTACTATAGACGTAACAAACCCAGACACACACACACACACACACACACACACACACAGAATTGATAATATTGAAAACAGCAAAACGTACACACACAAAATTCAAGCGAAACGAAATGCAGCCAATATAGGTGCAAAACATAATTTTCGTAGCATAGTTATGCTATAAAAAAGTGGCAAGTCATAAATTTAGCAGAAGTTATTTTGCGTCACCAATGTAAGAAAGTACATAACGTCAGCATTTATTTGGAACATGTATTAAATGTTATAAAATTCACGATTGAATGAATGTCACGTTGACGAAAGTGAAAGTCCAAGAAAATTCAGAAGCCATAATTCAATTCTTCATACAAAAATAATTTACTTTACAATATTTCAACGAACCGTGAACAAACTCTATAAGAAGGAAGGTGCTGTTGTGAACGTTAATTTAAAATATTTGCTGAAGGATGAATGTAGCAAGATATAAATTAATTTGACATTACTATATATTTTTGAGCTGTGTAACGTTATAGTCTGTAGAATAAATACTAGCTAACGCAGTAAAAAGGTTGTGTGACGTTGATATTCACAGTGAGGAAAAATACAAGGACTGTTACAAAAAGCATTATCTTGAAACTTGTTAGTACGAGTGGAATAAAATTTCTGTAATTATTCTGAAAGAGCTGCTGAGGCTTTCTACTACGCCAAGTTCAGGAATTTGTTATAATAACCAGAATAATATTTTTTCAGATATATTTGCGAGTTTTGAGAGTGGTGTTAATTCAGCCAAATTTTCATGTTGGAAGTACTTGAAAGTGAATGTTTGTTTGAAATCCAGGCCACAAGTAAACTTTCACTATCGGCTCGTTTCATTGTTGGTGGGTGGAGTTGCATACATAAACTAAGAGAGAGAGAGAGAGAGAGAGAGAGAGAGAGAGAGAGAGAGAGAGAGAGACACACACGTACATTAACGCACACCTGAAGCGTATCTCTGTCCCTGTGTGTATTTGACTGTCTTTAGATGTGTGTATGTGTGTCAGCCGTCACAAATATGTATGTATGCTGACAGACACATACACCGTCAAACACATATTTTCTCGGTCATCGGGCTAACGTAGGTAACGAACATGCGAACACACTCATATAGAAAATGTGACATCATCGTCGTTATAGAGGTGATATAAAATGTCGTTTACGATAGGTGACTAAACGAAAAATGATAATGTTAAATTTTTGTAATGCAAATATGGGAATAAAAATATTGTTTAGTTGGTATCCAAAAGCTTACTGAATCTTTTGGTACCCTTTACGTCAAAATCGGCTACTCGGTTTTGGAATGGATTAGGAACATACGCATGCACACACACATACAAACTGTCTTTTATAGTTATATATATGTGTATGTGTGTGTGTGTATGTATATATGTCAGTGTGTCAATGTTTGTCCCCCAACCATCTCTTGACAACCGTTGTTGGTGTATTTACGTCACGTAACATAGTGGTTCGGCTAAATATATCGATAGGATAAGTACTAGGCTTATAAAAGATAAGTTCTGGGGTCGACTAAAGGCGGTGTTCCAGCATGGCCGCAGTCAAATGACTGAAACAATTAAATGAATATAAAAATAAAAGAATATATATGTATGTGTGCGCGCGTGTATATGTATGTATGTATGTATGTATGCATGGAAATGAAATGAGTTAAAGTAAATTAAATATTTTCTAAATATAATTAATGTCATGCGTAATATCTGTCGCTTTAGTTTACCGTTTTCCGTTACAGAGATATCATGTACGTCCATTCATAGCTATTCCAACGTATTTAAAAATATATATTTTGACCACTCAGGCTGTCCAAGCAAATACAATTCCGCTTAAAGCAAGCAATCGCTCAGAACGTTCTAAAATAGATCTTTTGTTTGCATTTTATACTGTTGAAAGGTGAAGCTCCGCGAAAACTCATTCTGCTAAAATGAAACATGTTCTGTTCTTTAAAGAATGGAAATTCTGAAACATTCACGAGAACACGATCAATCGTTTGTTTCAAATAATATTTTGCATATCATATTCATAGATCACGAATATCTATTTGTGTGTGAATATGTAACGATGTCAGTATATATATATATATATATATATATATATATATATATATATATATATATATATATATATATATATATATATATATATATATATATAAATTATATACGTATATGTATACACAAACAAACACACACATATACAGATACACACAAATATACAGGGTTCGATGTATATATTCTCGCTTAACTACAAGAAAATGAAAATAAGACTGACATCTCATTTTTAACAGATATAATTATGAAAATTACACAAAAATATCTTGAAATACTAGAGTGAATGTATTCAATAAATTCGTCATTAGCTTCAATCCCGCCTTCAGACGACTTCGGAATCTCCTGGAGCTCTTCTGGACAACCTTCTTGTTTAAGTTGGTGAATGCTGCCATAATCCCTGCCTTCCGTTCATCTTTAGTGCTACAAGTAGTTTTCTGGGTCTCTGGACTGCGGCTCACACATAACGATCAAGGAGATTGCAGTCTGGAGAGTTAGTTGGACAAATGTTAGGATTGATGTGGTCGCAGATCTTATCTGACAGCCATGATTGGGTTCACATACTTGTGTGGCATTGTGCAGACTCGTGTTGCCACACACAGGTTCTTCAAGCAGTTACCCTCTGAACTCAGGGTAGCACGTCCACCTCCAGGCACCTGATGTAAGCTTCTGTGTCGAGTTAGAGGCCGTGTGAGAAGATGAATGAAGTCAAAACGTCGCCATCAGTAGTGATCACTCTAAACACCATGATGCTGAATGGATGGTTGACTTTTATCACTCTCGGTACATGTCCTTAGAATGACACCGAAACACTCTGAAATATTCGTATTGGTTCTTCCGGCGCGAATACGAAGCAGTACATGTCGTTTCCAAATTTCTAGAAGAGTGAATTGTGTCGTGTTACTGTTGTTTTTCACAGACGTTGCCCAACTGACTCTACTATACTGTATTGTCGACAAAATAATAAAGAAAAAACAATGTGCATGCACGAAATGAAAAATATAAATGGCAACAATTTACTCATCTTAGCTTGTGTATAGACATTAGCTTGAGCATATCTTTATGTGCATGTTTATATGTTCAATTTCGACATCTCCCTTTTTTCTCATTTATATTCATCTACACGTACGATAGGCATTACAGATACAAGTATATGCATATTCACAAAATATAGACATAAATAAATTCAAGCTTTATCATTCCATCCTCTCTGTATCTCCCTAATTGTCTTTCTCTCTAAACTTCTCTCTGGTTTTCTCCCTTTTCTCTTTCTTCGTCTTTTCACGTACATGCACAAGAACACAGATCCAAGCTCACATACATAAGCACATATGAATATGAAATGAAATTCCTTGTGTCACTGTATATCATTGTGATTCATCCGTTTTAAATATTTATTTGAATTTTCTATTCCTACCTACCTCAGTTACTTACAAGACGTGAAATTTATTGAAATATATTTTTTCCTTTACATATTCACATAGATGGAGTAGATAACTCTACCAACTTTTATTAATATGATTTGCACGGCATTTTTTGCATTTTATTAAACCGTTGTTAAGATAGAGAATTAAAGACTTCCAGAATACGGTTTTAGTATAATGGTCGAAATGAATTAAAGAAGGAATGTAAAAGATTGAGATTTCTATCCGATTGAAAAATGCGGGAGCGAAATAGAAGTATTTATGCATTGGAGACTAGGTAGAGGATAAGAAAGCGAAATGCGTACAATGCTGATACATACATACATACATACATACATATATACATACTTACATTCATCGCTATTTACTATATAATCTAGTTATTATAGGTTTACTATTAATACCGATACAGATGTACATAGATTTATGTGTTTCTTGTAGTTTAATTTTAAAGATAGTGTTTAATCCTGCCTATATTTACATTGAATGAATGCGGTTATAAAGCTTTCAGATTTATATTATACTATGGAAGACTAGGTAATATTTTATGAATGATTTAAAGGTTTGGTCGCTGTTTAAGTACATATATAGGAGTTAGTTATAGGTTTACTTATTGAATATATTTACCGATACTGTTGTACATAGTGTAAATGTGTTTGGAATTAATGGTTTCTTTGGTATGTTTCTTGCTAAACAACACTTATTTTATTGGTGTTGACACCGCCGGATTGAATGATACTGACAAACTGTCGAAGCCATAATGATATCCGTGGGACAGCTGGTGATGGAGGTATGTTTAATTGTTGGTATGCCTGTTTTTGTACATGTGGAATAGTATTATAACACATCCTTTTCATACGTACATACACACATACACACACACATATGATTATAAGGAGAAAATTATTTTTTCTAATGCATATACTTCTCTTTGAAATGCTCAAGATATTCATACTTGTGGCGAAAGAATAATGTAGAAGTATGAATGAGAGTTAGGCAAATCCAGTTCCCATATATATCTATTCAGTCCTAGACACAGCATGTTTGAATTTCTCTAAAAGCATATTTAATACATAGACATACTAAAAATATATAAATATATAAAAATATAGTGAGTGATCAATGCGTTAAAAAGATACATATAAAAAATATAAATTTATAGATATATACATTAAAATTATATTGATAAAATAAATACATATATAGGTCGACTTACAGATTATAAAACGAAATCATGAAAAGTGTTTAAGAGTCTACGAGGTAAAAAGTTTGGGTGTTTATAATCCAGTTAATAATCCTACGGCTGTCTCTGGGGGTCCGGTTGTCCAGTCATATAACATATTTACATCTATTATTGGACCTCTTTTATCATAGAAAAATAAATTTCTAAAAAGGCTCACATGTACTGCGTTTGTCTAATGGGAATTACCTACTGAGTATTTTTATAGAGCTATATGCAAAAGAACAGGGGGAGTGAAAGTGTGTTTGAGTGGTTGGCAGAGGAGATACAATGCATGATAATATAAAGCCACTTATGCCTCTATAGGTAGAGGTAAGAGGAGGGCAGTATTATTTTGCATTTCAGAAAAAGTTTCAATGGATAAAATTTATTTAATATTCATGAATTGTGTAGACGGAGAATAATTAATGATTCTTTTAAGCATAGTTTGCATTTGCCTATCTTTGTATTATAAGAGGGATCTTCATTTGCTCTGGATCATTGTATATTTTCTGATTTAAGATCATGTATGTATGTGGCTAACGATGTCAAGAATTTGAATTTTGTCTTAGTGAAAGAATTTAAGTGTGCTCGATAACGACGCTTAAAATCTATGGTACTGCTTATAAAGTTCTTTGCTTGGTCTTTTCCTGGTGTTTCTACATTTATAAACCACATTTATAAACGTCATTTATAAACCACATTTTTACAGAGACAAAAGCCCTGAAGCGGGCATGCATTAAGTATACGACAATTATTGGTTTTCCTTTTTGTTCTATTTTTTAAATTCTGTATTCAAACTTTCCGAGTATCATAGATACCACTCTATCTTTGTTTGACAAATCATCAGTCAAATTGTCTTAATTACCACACCAAGCTTACGATCTATAATAACGTCTATTAATAGACATAAAATCCAACTTCACGATCATACACACCTAGACCCTTGTACAGCACCCTTTACTAGTCCCCCAAAATAGCAACAACACAACCAATATAAATAGTAGATCAAAACGGAAATCCTGTAAGTGTTGTATACCTAATGCATGCCCGCTCGAAGGCTTTTGTCTGCGTAAAAATGTGGCTTATAAATGTCGTGTAGAAACACAAAGTAAACATCAACATCAACCAAAGACATATATACGCACTACCATAGATTTGTTCTGCTATGTCAGATGCCTTGCAACGCATATTATCTTCCACACTTCTCTTTAAAAAGAGACGGGTCCTCTCAGAAGGCCCTGGTTGAATGGGTTAGGTGATGTGAACGCCTTCTCCTCTCTGGTGAATAACACTATCACTCTATTAATTGTAGAAAGCGGGATCACAACGTTTTCTACAATTTTACACTGACGATGTCTATCTTCCGAATGACCCACAGCACGGTCTCTAATAAATTTAGACAGTTTCAAGGCTTCACTTGTACATAGCATGATTAAACAGTCACATATAGAGCCTGAAGCATTAAAATGTCAATCAATAGAAATATAAACCTTAACAACTTAGAATTAAAAAAAAAAAAAAATCAAACGATGTTGCATGGAGGGTCTATTTAATTCTGTCATGTATGTATGTATATGTCTGTATGTCTGTATATGTATATATATATATATATATATATATATATATATATATAAAAGAAGGTTTGAAAATGCAATTTTAAAGATGTTTATTCACTAGACCGGTTTCACTTTCTAGAAAAAGATTGTCAAAAGTAAAATGTAAAGCTTTGTATAAGCTTTGAATCAAAGTCCTAACATCATCCCAACATTACAAAATCTAGTCAAATATATAGAGACAACAATACTTCAAAAGAAGGACACTACAGACAGTTACTCAATTAAAAACATTCTTAACAACATCTGGATAAAAAATCTTACAGCACGGAAACTTGCTTTCTGGAACTTCATAAAAAAATAATAACAAAGCAAACATTTATGAAAAATAGCTCAACTCCACTCCAATTATCCTACCCAAAAAACATCAAATAAAACCCATCCAAAATGAACCAAAAAACTCAAGGAATATATGACTTTCGAAAAATTCAAAACAGAAATAGAACTGTTACTATTTCCGTAGTGTTCAAGTACAATGGACATTTCCTTTCCTCTAATTCTCTTTCTTTCTTTTATTCTTTTGGAGGCTTGGTAGTAGGTATTGGCAGTCCTAAAAGAATATTTGATACGAATTCTTAGATTTGATTGTTTAAGCTGCAGTAGCCGAGGAGGGAGGCGAAAAAGAAGAAGAAGAAGAAGAAGAAGAAGAAGAAGAAGAAGAAGAAGAAGAAGAAGAAGAAGAAGAAGAAGAAGAAGAAGAAGAAGAGGGAGTAGGAAAAGAAGAGAAAGAATAAGAAAATACGGGAGTGGTATAACAGAAGTAGGATGTTGGTGGAATCCGCTTAAATGGTCAAGTGATCTGTTGTGGTTGTAATGGTAGTGTTTGGAATGGTTCTGAATAAATTCATGCGTGGTGAATCTTGTGAAACTATCGTTTTAAATATTTGCGTGGGTAATATTCTAAGGACCATGTAGTAGTGTCATTTGTGTTGGACGCATTCAAATGAGGTGTATATTTTGTGATAAAATATGACACTTTGCTGATGCGTTGATTATAGGCTGCATGGTCCCTGAATTTATAGCGGGGAAAAAATTTCTGAAGCCGGGTTGTTTGTTAGTGCACGAATGATTATGTGTTCGCCGAGTGCTATTCTTCTGTATTTCCGAATTTTGATCTGGGATCTATGAAGGGTCATCCTTTGAAGTAAACTAATTTTGGTTTGGCCTATGTATTGTTCTCGACACTCTGAGCAAGTTAATACATATATTTGGTTTTCCGAAGCACATGTGAAGTTGTTTTTCACTGTAAAACGTTGACTCTGATTGAAAGAGTACTCCGATCACTCGATTAGGTAGACGCATATACCACAGTTAGGTCTGCCGCATTTATTTTTACTGGCGGCTTCAGTGTTGTTGAGTGTACTTGAGCTTGTGTTGGAAGACTTTTCATAGATTTGGGTTGTCTTTTGCTCTTTATGATGGTGTGCCTTTGGAGGATTAATTTCATTCTGTGGTCCCTTTTTAGTAACGGAATGTTCTGGAGGATGGTGTCGAAAGCTTCATTGTTAAGGGGGTTGTGTTTAGACATGCATGGTAGGGCTTTTGGTTGTAAATACTTCTTTGGTTTGGGATGTCTGAGTTCGTGGATGTTGAGTTGTAGGGCACGTTGAAAGCCTATACCAATTAGAGATTGTGTGTAGTACCTGGTAATGAGTGTATCCCTTAGTTCATATAGTCGTGTGTCCCTGGTGTCTCTATTACTTTTTGCTAGGTTGAAGGGGATATTTTTTCTAAAGTGTCTGGGGTGGCATGAGTTGCACGGTAGATATTACTTGGTGTCCGTTGGCTTATAGTATATATCTGTTTCTATTTTGTTGTTGCATGTCTTAACGAGGATGTCGAGGAAGGGAAGTTGTTGATGGCTATAGTCCATCATAAATTGAATGTTTCTATCAAGTCCATTTATAAGTGCTTGAAATTCTTTAAATCTCTCCACACTTTCAAGTCAAAGTATGAAACAATCATCCAGATACCTTTTCCAATTATTTTTTATGTAGGGGCAGAATGGGTTGCCGTATTTTTCTAGTACCTTACGATAAAGACTAATTTCTAGATATCCCATGACTAGGTTAACAAAGGAGGGGGCAATTCTCGTACCCATCGCAGTCCCCGATTTTTGACGATAGAAGTTGTCTTTGAAGACAAACAAATAATTCTCCAAGATGAAGTTTAATCCTTCTAGCACGAATTCTTTTTTGATGAGAAGTAGGAGCTTATTGGAGTAAGAACTGAATAGCCAGAATTGAATTGTCTCTATTCGTAGGTGGTGGGGGATATTACAATAGAGGTTGACTACATCGAAGGATTCTAGTAGGGTGTCTTTCTTATTGTTTTATGGAGGCGATTAAGCATATGTAGGTTGTCCTTTTTGTAGGTTTTGATATGCTTGAGGAATTGTTTTAAGAGGGTATCTAAAAAGTTACTGAGGCGGTGGTTTTCGCATGCGGGACCTACTATTATGGGTCTTAATTTGAGGTCATTGGGAGTAATGACATTGATTGTTATTTCTGTAGCTATCTTGCATGCGTTACGTATTTTCTCACGTTTGTGTATCTTAGGAATTGGCTGAATTTAATTTTGAAGTTCGTAATATAAACATATTCTTTGTCGGTGACCCCCTTCTCTGTATGGGTTTAACATAGGTTTTAGGTTTCTAATTATTTTCTGCTGACTGTATTGCTGGACCTTTTCTTAATATGTTGTATCTTCTAATATGGATAGTACTAGAGTTGGGTAATTCATGATGTATTCACAGAAATGGTCAGGAATTTTGTTCTTACCTTTTTAAGGGGTGTAGTTACTTCTCACACACACACACACAAACACATTTACGTGTATGTGTATATATATTACAAACCCATTCACACCGATATATATATTTAGAAATCGTGGAAACATTAAAAAAAAAAACATTTAATTTAATTTTTCAACAATTTAATTTTTTTCAGGCTCTACACTAAGTGGAAGAGTCGCAAAGACTGAAACGGGTACTAAAATATTCTTCGTGATAACATTATTTTAGCATTTTCTATCTTGTCTTATTTTGTTTATATATATGTATACATACATATATATATATATATATATATATATATATATATATATATATATATATATATACACACACACACATATATATACATATATATATATATACATATATATATACATATATATATATATATATATATATATATATATATATATATATATATATACACGTATATATACATATATATATATATATACATATATATATACATATATATATATATATATATATATATATATATATATATATATATATATATGTATATATATATATATATATATATATATATATATATATACTTATTTACCTACATATATACATGTATATATGCTTATTTAGCAACATATATGTATATGTATATACATATATATATATATTTACTTACATACATACATACATATATGTATATATGTATATATATATATATATGTATATATATATATATATATATATATATATATATATATATATATATATATATATATATATATATATATATATATAAAATTATAATACAGGGTATCAAGAGATACCACCACGCTGAAAAAATAGCAGTCAAATCCTGACTCCAAAACCACAATAAATGTCCGTAAGGCACGATTAGCGTGCCTTGCGGACATTTATTGTGGTTTTGGAGTCAGGATTTGACTGCTATTTTTTCAGCGTGGTGGTATCTCTTGATACCCTGTATTATAATTTTAAATAATTATTACCTTTGATGGGTTTTTATTCCCATGCTGACCACTTGATAAGATCAATATTTTAAATACCGATCTTATCCTTATATATATATATATATATATATATATATTTTTGTAAAAAAGAAGTTTGAAAACGCCAATATATAAAAAATGAATTTTAATTTAAAATTTTGCCAGATATATTTTATACATGTTTCTGTTCTTGTAAAAACGAATCTTATCAAAAATACATATGAAATTAAATGAAGAGTTCATAATTGTTCCTTACTGGTGTCAATAGTCCACGTGGGTGCATTTTTTGTTGGTTGTAGTAGTATAGTGACCCTGTTGGTAATAGTAAATCGCAGTTCCCTCTGTCCGTGTCAGTAGCAGTAGTTAATTGGTTGTAGTGGTAGGGGTGGAAGCAGCACAATCAGCAGCACAAGCAGCAGCAGCAGCAGCAGCAGCAGCAGCAGAGGCAGCAGCAGCAGTAGTAGTGACCATTATAACAGTAGCAGTAGTAGTAGCAGCAACAGCAGCAGCAGTAGTAGTAGTAGTAGTAGTGATAGTAGTAGCAGTGATTGTTAGTAGTGACCTTAATAGTATTAGTAGTAGTGACCGTAATAACTAATATATGATTTTAATGTTACTGTCTCAGGGTATTTAAACTTGGCCCGAATTTTCTAATAAACTGAAGCTCTTTGTTTTGACGTTGGGTGAAAGTTGTGTTGTATATATATATATATATATATATATATACTACAGCTAAGCCCGGTTTCATCCGGTCAGAGAACGACGCGAAGAGAGAAACGAAGACATAAAAAAGAGGAAGAAGTGGATACGAAGTGGTGTTTGGGCGACGGATCTTGGTAGAAAAATAAGAATGTCATGGTGAGTTAGTAAGGAGAGCAAAGCAAGACTGGACTTACGTGGGCTGGCAAGACGATGAAAAAATTACGGAGTTGAAATTGGAGCAGTTGAAGTTGCCGTTGTTATCATTGGAGTGCCTATAGGTAGACAACATTCTTGGCAATAATACAACCCCCAGTGACCCCCACTTGGATCAATAACAAAATGCAACTTCCCATAATACTACACAGATTACCACATATACTAGGGGTGATAGCCCCACTCAATCCGATACTGACACTGATTATACCTTCAGTTCTTCTATACTGATAACGGACCATATGAACTTCACCTCTCCAGCATTAAACCCCAACCGTAGAGCAGGTAAGACAACTTACAATTGTCAGGTATCTCAACCATCCTTGGCGACCACAATCACTCAATACTTAATAGATTCTCAGATGTAATATTCTCTTGTGAACAAATGTTTTAGTCATCATTCACCCATTTTATTAAATCTATGCAATCTCACAACTATAACTTTCTTTAATTATAATTTACCATGAGGTACGAATAGATGGGCGTAACAACTAACCACCCTTTCTACTAAAGTCTTCTTTCTTATGTTTACATTTTCAAATTCCTCTAACCGACTACGTTCCACCTCCCCCACAGCCCCCTCATTCTCACAAATGATATTCTTCTCCATTCTCTCCTTTCTCCTCTTCCACCAAAAGCACTTACAATTACCCCACTCAATTAGATACTAACGTATCAACCTCTCCCTCCCTCTCTATTCAGATGTCTCTCTATTCAATTTCATACATCTCTGCTTAGTTCAGTACTCCCCCTCCATTACCTACTCACCTTCATTATTGTACTAACTACTGATATCTTGACCACCGACTCACCCCCTACTCTGTCCACCTCCCTCTACCTTCTTTGATACCTTTCTACAAACCATAGTAATCTCCCTCCGTCACTGAATTAGACACTTTCCCTCCTTCAAATAATTGCTATTCCTTTTCTCACCAACTCAACTTCAAATAATTCTATAACTATTATCCCAAAAGTTTACACAAGCTATATACAAACCAAACTGACCACCCTTCAATTACTGTGTATCCGACCCCTCCCATTTATCAACCCTACTCTCGACCTCTAATACTACCTTCCTTGATTCCTCATTATTAATCCCTCCCACTTCTTGAAATAGCTCACTTATCACTTCTCACCATTCCCTGTCTTAACACTCGCTACAACCGCACCGACACTCCTACATCTCCCCTTTAATACGGCTAGATATCCATATTTAATCATTCCATCTTTGAACTTCTTAGCATTAAGATCTGAAATGTATGATCTTTCCTAACCAAATGATGAAGGCTCGTCTTATCCATTGCTGGTTGCTTCCATTACGGCAGCACATCTACAAACACTGATGAATCGCAGAGCCATCAGAAAGAGCTGTTGGACTTACATCATCTTTCTGCCACCCCTTTAACTTTGTCGATTGTAGTCTGTGTATGTTGGATCAATTAATATAAATATCTGTTTATTCACCATCTGAGAATCTCCACCTTTTTTTTTCTCTCGTTTTGCATGTATACATATATACACATATTGTTTTTCATACCCAAACTTATATTTAATTCATCTAGTTTGTTTATCCGCATATTTGCCACATATATTTATGTATATATGCATATGTTTCTCTCTTTATGCGTCTCAATGATCCCGCCACTGCTTGGTAACCAGTGTTGATTTGAACACGTCCACGTGAAAGAGTGGTTTAGCAAAAGAGACCGATACAATAACACCTAAAGAAAAGAAATACTGAGGCGATTTATTCGACTGAACACTTCAAGGTGGTGCCTGAGTATGGCTACTCTTCAATGACTGAAACAAGTAAATGTTAAAGACTGTGTGTGTGTGTGTGTGTGTGTGTGTGTGTGTGTGTGTGTGTGTGTGTGTGTGTGTGTGTGTATGTGTGTGTGTATGTGTGTGTGTGTGTGTGTGTGTTTGTATGCTTGTGTGTGTGCATGAGACCTTGCGTGCGTTTGCAAAAATTGTTGAGGTATTTATCGTGGTTTCTTCTTGTATCTTCAAGAAACAATACATCTATGAGATTAAAAGTGTTGTTTTCTAAAAGAGTGGATATAATATTCTCATTTTTCGTGTTTCAAATGTATCAAACATAACGCCCAAATATACTTCCTTATTAGAATGTATTATAATATAATACATGCTTTGAAATTCAGCAAGGAATGTAATATAGTGCGTAGGATTTAATTGCTGTAATTTGAAGTGATTTTTGTACACATGCACGCACGCTCGCACACATACACACACACACATGCGCACATGTGCATGAGTGTATATGTACAGGTGTGTGTGTGTGTGTGTGTGTGTGTGTGTGTGTATACCGGTGCGTGTGAATGTGTATCTATGTGTGTATATGGACGTGTATACGTAACTGTGTGAGTTTTTGTTTTCTAATACAGAAGAACAATTTCAAATAGAATCTGACAAGAGCTACAAAGAACTAATTCATGCGGAATCAGCTTCTGTATTTCTTATTGTCTTATAATCAAAAACAAAGATCCAGTGAAGCCAAAGCATTGAAAATGATCCTGCATTAATATTCAGTCACGGTATACGGAGGATTATAAAAGAGATGATGGGGAAATGAATGTTTTAAAGATCTTTAATAAGACTAAAAAGCTAGAAATTGTTTGATGCGTCAAAAGATGTAGAGAAATATTTAGAATTATTGTGTACTCTTCGCATAAAATTTGTTGCTGTGTAGCATCTGTTCATCGTAGTAACAGTGAAATAATGTGCAGAGAATTCTATAATGTATTGTGCTTTTTGAAGAATACAAATATATTTCTTCAGCTTTATTTGTACGACTTATTGAATTAGCTTCCTATTTTTATAATTTTAACCATTTGAAAAACTTTGCCTACTTCAGTTGATCACTAGAGGGAAGAAATAAAACTCCAAAACTGAGAAAAGTGTTAGGGTACTAATCCCTCCACTTGATGCATGTGAATATAAGGCTATGCTAGTTCAAGGGAGGCAACATGTTAGTATGATTACATATATGTATTCATGAGACATTTCATATGTTCATATACTGTGTATGCGTATATTTTATGTATCTATATGCGTATACATGCCCACATGTATGTATGTGTGTATGTATGTATGTATGTATGTATGTATGTATGCATGCATGCATGCATGTATGTATGTATGTAATATATGTATGTGTATGCATGTGCGTGTGTGTCTAGGCACAAGGCCCGAAATTCCTGGAGAGAGGGCCAGTTGATTAGAGTCGCCCCCAGTACGCAACGGGTACTTAATTTATCGACCTGGAAGGATGAAAGGCAAAGTCGACATCGGCAGGATTTGAACTTAGATCATAAAGGCAGACGAAAAACCGTTAAGTATTTCGCCCGGCGCGCTAACTTTTCTTTATATATATATATATATAATTACATAACGATGTCAATATATACTTTAACCATATAACACAAGCCTTCTGTAATTTTTTCACTCTTTTTTATCTTTCATATATATATATAATACAAAGAATATATATGCATGTATACACACATATATATACATACTTACATCTACATGTGTATATACATGCATATCAAGGTACAGGGCGTTAGAAAAATGAACTACAGACAACGGAACGA
>NC_142932.1:61276047-61341047 GCF_046866305.1 Octopus bimaculoides | reverse complement strand
TAAGTAATATGAACATTACATCAAATGTAAAATGCAGAGCAATACTCAGTTGCACAAAGATATAGAAATTTATTGAAATTACATTTCAACAGAAGGACATATTTTTATAACTACATTTAGACTCTCCAGGTAGAAAGGAAGAATGCAAAAAACATTTTGACTAAGCAACACCATACAGGCTAGTCTGTATGGTCTGGCTAAGTCAGCCAAAATCATCCAAACATGTTGAATTCTCTTATTGATTGTCTGAAAGATGGTGATATGGTTACGACAACGATTCTTAAATGAATCAGCCGTCTGCCCAATGCAAACATATGGAACTCCCATTGTGTGCGCGGTACATTCATATATAAGATTTGCACTCATACACAGATTCATCAAAGGATATTTTGATTTTTATCTGCATGAGCATTTATCGTATTTACTTGTATATAAGGCTTCATTCACCAACGTTGATATCGTATTAGCTGTATCATAAGTATTTCTACTTCTAGAAAGTGGTCGTAATTGATGCTTATCATTCCGGTTTAGAACTCCTTGTTTAATATTTAGATGCATAGATCCAGTAGGTGGATTATTGAAACTTTGCCGAACTTTGATATTGTTTATGCGATGCATGAGCTGCTCTAAATTAGCAGCGGAGGATACCTTCATGGTGTGCCGATTTAAATAATACCGATTAGGAAAACATTTTTCCAAATCAGCAAAAGAATTTCCAGTGATCTTGGTTGAAACATGCGAACCAAAAATCGGGTTGATCCAGACGACATCATGATTCGTATATCTGTTGTTAGGCTAATTTTCTTGAGTGTGTTGTACAGGTTTGGAACAAACATGTGGATTATTATGTCAGGTGTGTCTATGTGTTTTCGTTGGTAGTTCATTGACATGACAAATTCATCCTGGCTTATATTCAGTATCGGAGTTAGTTCTAAAACCGTGACGTTGAATTGGTGTACATTGTGTATTACAATTGGATGAATTACCAGTGTTATGTATGCCTGCTTCTTGTATATGTAGAATTTTTTCACGTTACCTTCCCTAGCTAAAGCAGCATTATAATATGTTGTATGTGATTCGAAAATTTTATTATTAGCGGATAATATAGAAATTCTTGATGAAATATTCGTAACTATTCTCATATTATATAGGATTGATGGCTGGATGCTACATTAATGTACTTAATATGATCATTTGGCTTATGAAATGGTTCAAATAATCCAGTATCAAGACAGAAGGTGGCGTCACAATAATTTTTACCCAAAATAATGTTTAACCCTTAATTTTTTAAAAGTTTAAATAAATTTTTCTTAAGCCTTTCTAGTTGTACTTTACTACTTCTGTCCAGAAACAAATAAGGTGTCATCCCTATATAGACCCCTTGTTAATTCCGGGAAGGAAAACTGGATTAATGAAAGGATATATATTCCGACAAGGTCAGTGACTTGAGCTTAATCGTATGAGCCCATTGATATATCACATGCGTTCTCCCTATCTAATCTCCTCCATAATCTGCCATCAAAATCTACTATATATACACATATATATATATATATATATATATATATATATATATATATATATATGTGTGTGTGTGTGTGTGTGTGTGTGTGTGTGTGTGTGTGTGTGTGTGTGTGTGTGTGTGTGTTTGTGTGTGTATGTGTGTGTTGGTGTCTGTGTTTATCTCCCATACCATTGCTTGATAACTGATGTTGGTATGCTTGTGTGCCACTAAATTAGCGGTTCGGCAAGAGAATACGATAAAGTAAGTACTAATCTTACAAAGAATAAGTCCTGCGATCGAGTTGTTCAAGTAAACTGCATAAAGTGGTGCTCCAGAATGTCCACAATCAAATGACTTAAACAAGTAAAAGAATAAAAGAACAAAAGAATATATATATATATATATATATATAGTCGATTCGAATGATTAAACATTATAAATAAGAATAACAAAACAACAAGTGAACGTGCACATGGAGTGTATTAGTTTGATGCTCGTTAAAAAGAGAGAACTTTTGACGCTATGTCAGAAATGAAAATACAGAAGTCCAGAGAAGAAAAAATATCAGTAGCACCACGTGCGTTGTTGCATGGATGAAGTGATTGGAAGTGGAAGGAGATAAAGTGGAGTTTTGGGACATATATATATATATGCACACACATATGTCTATCATAAAATTTCAATAAATATATAAATATACACCCACATTAAGCATCCCCTGTGCATTAAACATGCATAAACCAATGAAGTGCAAGATTCATGGATATGTTCCATAGTTGTGGCATTTACTAAATTTAGTTCTCCAGTTCGAAAGATACTGAGATTCAGTATTTACATATGTATGTTCGTATATGTATACATAGGACATCTTTTTCCATTAGCGTTATTTCTACACGTTTTAAATCAATGCTGTCCCATAGCTCTAAAACCTGTATTTTTTATGTACCTTGATATTTGTAACACCTACTTGTGCTGTTATTTGTCTTCATCAGTTTCGCAGCAGCATCTTAATGTTGACGCCACAAGATTGAACATTGTAATCGTTAAAAGTGTAACATTTTTATAATCAAGTAATGTTCGTAGCCACCTCCACATGGCTGTTCCGCTTGAACGGACATTACTGCGATTTTTTAACCCCAAGAAGACAACTTCTCTAACTGGTTAAAGATGCACAGCTGCATCTGATATATTGTGGACAAGGGAACGAACCCCTACCACATGCTGAAGTGACTACGAACATTACTTGTTTGTACAACTACTGCGATCCTCTCTTAGAGAGATTTGAGAAGAAGCTTTTTAGGTTGTTGCAGAATCAGCGACCGTGTTTTGCTTGAATTTATATATATTGCGAGCAGAGGCAAGAGATACTGCCATCTCTAGCAGACGAGGTGTTCCGTATTAAAGAGAGGCAGAAATAGCTCTAAACCAGACTGGTATGCTACAAGGTGGTAGCGGTTCGTTTCCTTGCTAGCAATATATCGGATGCTGATGTGAATTATTAATCAGCAAGAAGAGATGTCCTCTTGTGGTTAAAAACTTGCAGTAAGGTCCGTCAAACGGAACAGCCATGTTGAAGTGGCTACGAAAATTACTTGCTAGTACAACTACTACTGTCATCTCTTAGAGATATTTTAGAACTAGCTTTTTAGATTTTTATAATTCTTGAACATTAACTGATGAGGAAAGAGCATGTCCACGTCTTGTGTGTGAATTTTTGGTTTATTCCTTTGTCGTTCTTTTGTACAATCTTTGAATATTATTAATTGATATAACGCCACGAACCCTCCTATTTATTCCCACCTCCTGACATTCTATATCGCGGGTAATATTTGCTGCGACGTTTCATTATTTCTCTTTTACTCTCTGTATTCTTCCCTCCACGCTTTCTCTTTTTGCTTTCTATCTATCTTTCCTCTCTCATCACCTTACTTCTCTGCTGCTATTTTCTGTCTACCCCTTTCATTTCACTCTTCTCCCTCCTTGTACCTTGTTCTGCGCAACCTCTCCTTTATTCCCTTTGTTTCCTTGCACTATCTCCTCTAACTTTTTCTTCATTTTTTCTCTCTATCTCCCCCCCCCCCTTACTTTGCTCCCATCTCTACAAATGCCATTTTTCTTGTCTTTCACAACGAGTTTTCTCTCTCTACTTCCTTTTTAATGTCATTTCGGATAGAATTTTTTTTAGCGTTACAACTGTTCATGCCTTGTCTTAATACTGTCTCATAGCTGTAAGACATTTATTTTGTATGAATATTTATATTTCTACCAACTACGTGTGTATTGTCTTTGTTCGTCACCATTATTTACGTTCACTCATTTACTCCTAGTAGGTTTTGGCTTTTGATGCCATCGAAATAAATATTGTGATGGTTCAAGGCGTAAAATCATGATTTTTGGACGCTAACTGATGAAGAAAGCTTATCTTCACGTCATGTGTATGAATTTTCCTATTCTAGTTCTTCATTGCAATTTTTTTTACCCCAAAGCCTGTCCAAAGCCCGGTTGGGAAAGGGAGAGTTGTGCGTTAGGCAACCAGAAGGTCAGGCATGGGTAGTTTACAGGACATGGTGACTAAGTGGCAGACACGTTTTCCTGGCCATGTGCTTCAATATATATATTTATACACACACATATGTATATATAGACATACATAAATATATGTGTGTGTGTGTGTGTGTGTGCGCATACGTGCATATGCATACAAGCTGGTTTTAAGATGAAATTGCCATGTAATATTTATGGCATTAAATGTAGAAATACGTCGATAACGCTCATCTTCATGAATTGTATTCTTTTGACGTTACTATATATTTTTGATTAGTTTGCATTACAACAACATATCCTACATTCACTATATCAAATTATTTTAAACAACGGAATTCTCTTAATGGCTTGGAAATTCGATTAAATTTGATTATCACACTTAAGAAGAGCCTTCCCTTTTTTGAGCTATTCTTCAAATTGTCTTAGCGATACTAAAGTAATTTATTATTCAAAGGATTGATATCTACGGGTTGCTTTATAAACAAAGTCTGCAATTGAAACGTAGCAAAACATCCCTTGCTTGTCTCGTCTTTGAATGAATTTCATGTCGAACAATGGATCTGCTCCATATTATTTAGAACTAAGCAAAACATGGCATTAACAGTGAATAAACAATTTGATACTCCTCGTAATAATATTTCTGGTAACTATAATGACTTTTTGCATTTATCGAACCGAATTCGACATTTATGATGCAGAAACGTGTATTTGTTTGTATGTGTGTGTGTGTGTGTGTGTGTGTGTGTGTGTGTGTGTGTGTGTGTGTGTGTGTGTTTGTGTCTGTGTATGTGAAGGCAGGTGGCCTAATGGCGTGTCACACTCACGATCTCCAGATCGTGCTTTTCATTCCCGACCAGGCGTTGGATTTTGTTCTTGAGTAAAAAAAAAAAAAAGAGAAAAACTCACGTTCCTCTGCTGGTGGGAATGTGCCATAAATGTTGGGGCGTCGGCAGAAATGCTTTCCTGTTCATTTTCTGGCCCGCTTTATTTTGAGTCCAAGTTCCGCATGCCTGTAGAAGGCAAGGGAAAACCCATTCAGTATTCACTCTAAGACTAATCATGGTAGCGCATCTTTTATTTTTGACATGCTTCAGTCATCAGACTGCGGTCAAACAGGGACACCGCCTTGAAATTTCAATCGAATGAATTGAGCCAGTACATGTCTTTGGTTGGCCCGGGTCAATAGTAGATGAGACTTGCCCAAGATGTCACGCAGCGGGACTTAACTCGTAATCATGCGGGGTATGAACATATCTCGTGGGCTGCGTCTCATTCATATTGGAATTCTTTCAGTGTATGAAACTTTGGGACATACCAGTACATGGTTCTCACAACATTTTGCATATAGTCATCGACAACCTTTTAGTTTGCATCTGGTCTCCTTTCGGGTACATCGTATTGACAAGTCACAAAAATGATGAAAAATGGATGTCTACTGCACTTGTAACGGGATCTAATGTGAATTATTTCGCTTGTCTTGACTATCTGGTGCTTTAACACCAGGCGAATTGATATTTGAATATATATATATATATATATATATATATATATATATATATATATATATATATATACGCACTTCACTTCAATGCATCTTTAATACAGTTCGTATTCGTTACTAACACAATATCACCGTTGATAACGTTATCCAGCATTTACGTGTAGTGAAAACTTAGCCTCGTTTCATTGACATTATTGCCACACTTTTGAATGCAAACCGAATGATACAATTACATTGTGTGTTTATAGAGAATATGCAAATTCGTAATCGACTATTGTTTCATACAAAATGTAAGTGAAGGGAAGCAACCGATATTGGATATTTAATAGGAAAGTTATCTTAATGCTAATCATATTTAAAAGAAAAATGTTCAAAGCATTTTTACCGTTATTAAAGCAATGGCATACCAGTTCTTAGTAGAACATCGGGACAGCATGCAATAGTTGAAAACGTAAAATTCTAACCAGACAGTTTAAAATGAAATATTGCCGTTCATTTAATAGTAAACCCCCCCCCCCCCCCCCCAAAAAAAAAAACAAAAAACAAAAAAAACAAACAAACAAACAAACAAATAGGTGTAAATAAAGAAAATTAACTGAAAATAAGAGAATGAAACAAGCTGTAATAATAAGAGTGAACTCTTCTGATGAAAACGTTTTAACACAAAACGCTGTCAGCAAATGAAATAGAAATCAAAATATTACTTTTATTAATGAGGTCAATTATTTGTATAAAAGAGGTTACTGTATATCATCACGCACGCGTCAACGGAAGTGCATAATAAACACAATTTTCTTTGAAATAATAAC
This sequence comes from Octopus bimaculoides, assembly GCF_046866305.1. Lineage (NCBI taxonomy): Eukaryota > Metazoa > Mollusca > Cephalopoda > Octopoda > Octopodidae > Octopus > Octopus bimaculoides. The sequence goes on along the minus strand of NC_142932.1, from coordinate 61,334,689 downwards.
GAAGATACTTATATATACCAGCAGAATGACCGCCCTCTGGGTGGTTTTCTGCTAGCCCCTTGATAATATTTTCCCATTTGATTCCCATTTCTAACAATTTTATATTTTACGGGTAATTATTTTTTGTTTAATAGTGCTCACTTGCTTCCATTATTATATCACGGTCATCATCTCTCATCTTTAAACAAACATCATGGTAATCCCACAACAGAGGGTGTAGCAGTTTGTCAAGTTTTACCTTCCACTCAAAGTAACATAAAGATTTCAATTCAGCAGCCCACCTGTAAGCTTTGCAGTGTGTGTGAGAGAGAAAGAGAAAGAGAGAGAGAGAGAGAGAAAAAAGAGAGAGAGAGAGATAGAGATAGAGAGAGAGAGAGAGAGAGAGAGAGAGAGAGAGAGAGAGAGAGAGAGAGAGAAAGAGAACATTGCAAACAATGAATGACATAAACATGAAATGAAAAAAAATTATTAATAAAATGGCATTACTACAGATGTATACGCCCCGACTTTGTTGTCTCATAACATACAGAGACATGGGTACTTTTAACAAAATTTTCTACAAATTCCGCTTAGATATTTTTGCGAAGGAGTGAAGAGAGGAGTTTCAGAAAATTCAGACGTTCTGAATTTTTTCCCTTATAACTTTCAGGAAGATGGGTATCTTTTAATCAAAATTTATATAAATCTCTTTCAAATGGCATAGATTACGATTATAAAGAAATTTGTGGGGCGAATTTTTTCGGGAATTTTCACCATTTTTTAAAACCACAGCCTTCGAAATGATGGGGTGGGGGTTGCATCTTTGTATGAAAACGTTTTGAAAACTCTTTCTTTTTACACCCCTCCCTCGCTCATCATCCCACTATTTTGGCCATTTGTTTTACACTTCAAAACAATGGGAAGAGCGTTTTCATAAAAAAAAAATTCTAATTGTTAATATTTTTAGAGGGAAATGTGATTTAAGCGCGATTTGACTATTGTTTCTAGCACATCCAAAGACAACTCTCCTCGTTTCTGTATCACTCTCTCATTTATTGATGATTTTTTATGTATTTTTCCCCCCAGCAATACATTTATATGCTATATAAAAGAACATTAGAGAAATTATGAATTTTTGCAACCCCACTTCTTCCCCAGATTCTTTCTGCTTAGAAATTAAAATATTTGAGAGCCTAAGAAGTTCATTGCTGGCATTTATTCACAGTGACTTAAAAAAATTACAGAGATGTGCTTGCATAGCAAGTGACTTGATCTGAGATTGTGTACTGAAACAAAAACAATTGCAGCGTGGAAGATGTTCAAAAACCATTCAAGAACACACAAATCCCGTTAGTTTCCCTTCAACATTAAAACTTCATTTGTGTCAAAATATTTTCGTCGCTTTGAAACCGTGACCTGTTCACTGAAAAAAATTCACAAAAATGATACAGCTGAAAGTTTTCAGTGTACAGCACACACGCGCGCACATACACACGCACACGCACACGCACACGCACACGCGCACGCACGCATGTACACACACTCAAACACACATATATTGCCTTTCCCTTGTGTGTATGTGTATCTTTGTGTGTGTGTGTGTGTGTGTGTGGCTGTGTATTGGTGTGTGTGTTCGTGCACTACTGAAGTTGTGTTTGGAAATTGTGAATAAGGTGCAAGTTTCGAGCACTTGTCGATAACTTTTGGCTTTTTCCTCCTGTTCCTCGTCTTCTAATAGTAATTACTCATCTTTCTAGGCTCTTCTCACAGCTATCAAAAACTATACGGTCATTTAAAAAAAAATTCGTTCAATAAATAATGTTTTTACATTACGTAAACATTAACAGTGAATTAAAATTTAAAAGTGAAAATGAGAGACTTTGCAAATGAAAATAGAATACTCCACAGTGAATGCGATGAATATTTAAATCTGAGATGAATTGGACACAATGCATATTTAAATTTGCGAGAAATTGGAGTTTAAAAAATTCAATAAACTTGAGAAATTGAAATTATACGAAATTTCTTAGAACATGATTTTATAAAAATATTGTCAGGCGGTTAACCTTTAATAATTGCTTTCTTTTCGTACTTTTACAGCTTTCTTCATTATAGTATAGATGAGCCTGAGAGAGTTTTAGATTTAACCTGTTAAGAAGAGGTGCCAGACAAGACTTTGACAAAGTAAATATATACCAAATTGTTACTCAAAACATAAAACGCTGTCCGAATACGAAGATGCTATTAATAACCTCCCGAATTAGAAATAAGTTTGAAGTATAGGGGACTGTTCAACTTATCGACAAAAAATCTTTGAAAAAACCGAGGACATCAACACACCTAAAAAAGAAGAAATTTTACAAGAAATGTATTGTCATAGTTCAAAAAACTTGTGCAGCATGAAGGTAGGATGGACATTTCAAGATCAAGCATTTTGAATATTTTTCGGAGTGATGAAGTTACATTTGAAGAATGTGACTCAATCAATCGGTTGTGTTGCATTTAGTGATATGCTGAGAATATACATACTACAGTGGGAAATTATGCTAAATTACAATCATTTACAGTATAGCGATTCCTATATCTCAAATGATAAATCGCAACTTTCCTTTTGGTAGGAACTATAACAAAGTATGATATCAAACATTGAAAAGGATTTTGAAGATGCGGAGTTTGATATTCAGCAAGATGGGAAGCACTCACAATACAAAAGTAATAAAAGGACCAACGTTGGTGAGATTTTGCCAATCAGATGTAAGGGACGAAGGGGTCCACTAGTATACACTCCGCATTCATCAGCCTTAACATCATTAAACGGTTTTGTGGTGATATCTTAAGATAAGATTTACGGTACAAAATCGGAAAATAGTGAACTGAAGGTAGTCAGTGAACGAAAATGGTCAAAAATCCGGAATAATACGTTTTGATGTTCGTAATTCCATTTTTATGCGTTATCGGAACGGTCGTCACCTTGCACACAGGCTTTCATAGACACAAGTTAAGTCCTGTATCTAGATTTTATTAAATTTTGAAAATGTATTTTAATAAACGGTGAGTTTATAATCATAGAATTATGTGCATACACTTTAGGGTCACACCTTGTGGTTATGTATATATGCATGTATGTTGTATGTATGTATGCATTTATATATATATATATATATATATATATATATATATATATATATGTGTGTGTATTTGTGCGTGTGTGCGTGTGTGTGTGTGTGTGTGTGTGTGTCTGCGCTTGTATTCTCATTGCTTGACAACCGATGTTGGTCTGTTTACGTCCCTGTAACTTCGCAGTTCGGCTTAAGAGACCGATAAAATAAGTGCTAGGTTCACAAATGATAAGTCCTGGGGTCAATCTGTTCGACCAAAGGCGGTGTCCAGCATGACCAGAGTGAAATGACTGAAACAAGTAAAAGAGTAAAAGAGTATATATATATATATATATATATATATATATATAAATTTAAAGAATGGAGTAAACGCATATTATAACTGCATACTTTTATTATATATATATATATATATATATATATATATATATATATATATATATATATATATATATATATATATATATATATATATATATATATATATATATATGTACATATATATATACATATATATATATACATAGCCATGCATTGGTGAAGAAAATAATTTGATTGAGATATTTTATGTTATAATATCAGGTTCGTTATGAATTGTATAATTGTTAAACGATTACATTTTCCCCATTAGGCATCGTAATTAATCCCAAAGTTAAGTATCTGCCATAATGGGGGCAAATATTTTGAATGACTTAGTTAATGAAATTCAGATATTATAACTTAAATTTCCTTCCACCGATACTCTGAGTAGGAAAAGAATAGTGGTTAGACTTACAAATCATGCTGCATGATGATAATGCGCAGTTCCAAACAAGATTATTTTAAAGTAATGTAAACCTTAGTTTTGAAAAAATTCCATACCATTATTACTCACCATCTCTTGCACCATCTGCTTACGACTTATTTTGAATTTTACAGACTGATCATCATGGAATCATTTTAAAACACCTGAATAGTGGAAACTAGCATTCTTTTGCAGGAAGGGAAATTAATTTTTCACACAAATATTAGGTAACATTTAAATAGTTAGGAGGCTGTCACTGACAATGGTTGGTAATTATGATCATGAATTAATTTTAATAGAATATAAGATTAATAGGTCTTTTCTTCATACGTAATTTTAGGACGTTACTTCAGGAGTGACCTCCTTTCTCTCACACACACACACATACACTCACATACACACACACATGTATGTATACACACATGTATGTACACACACATGTATGTACACAGACGTGTATGTACACACATACACACACACACACACACACATATATATATATATATATATATATATATATATATATATATATATGTATATGTATATATGTGTGTGTGTGTGTGTGTGCGTGTGTGTACATACATGTGTATATATATATATATATATATATATATATATATATATGTGTGTGTGTGTGTGTGTGTGTGTGTGTGTGTATCTGTAAATCTATTTTATTTCATTTATCTGTTCCTTTCTCTCTCCTCTCTCGTACAAGTACGTATGTATGTATATACACACATATAGCAAAGATGAATAATATTTTTGCTTTGATCGAATAGTCTCTTGCTACTCTAGAGTACGCTTCAGTGTTTCCTGGGTCATTTCTTGCTTAACCCTATGAACATATGGGCAAAAATCCAGGGCAGCAAGAGTTTGGCTCAGTCAAATTAGAAACATACACACACGTTCATATACAAACATAAATGTATATACACACACACATACGTGTGTACAAACAGGTGCAGGAGTGGCTGTGTGGTTGATAACTTGCTTAACAACCACCTGGTTCTGGGTTCAGTCCCACTGCGTGGCACCTTGGGAAAGTGCCTTCTATTATAGCCTCGGGCCGACCAAATGCTTATGAGTGGATTTGCTAGACGGAAACTGAAAGAAGCCCATCGTATATATGTATATATATGTATGTGTGTTTGTTTGTCTGTGTTTGTACCCCCAACATCGCTTGACAACGGATGCTGGTGTGTTTACGTCCCTGTAACTTAGGGATCCGGCAAAAGAGACTCATAGAATAAGTACTAGGCTTTCAAAGAATAAGTCCTGGGGTCGATTTGCTCGACTAAAGGCGTTGCTCCAGCATGGACGTAGTCAACTGACTGAAACAAGTAAGAGAGAATATGTATATATATATATATATATATATATATATATATATATATATTTAAAACTGTATATACATACACACAAATATATTATCGGTTTCCATATACTAAATTTAAGCTGTTATGCACGGATTTGGTCACTGATTCTCAGCAGGTTTTCTATGTAGGTGGGCAAGATGTGGCCTTCTATGTAATGTGCAATATCGTCGTAGCGTCATACGTTGAGCTGAAAACATATCAGCATCAAAACCATAGCTTTCTCTTAATCAAGATAAGTTGCGTAATTAATTAAACATGTATATGACAAGCTTATATTCATATTCTATCTGCGAGAAACTTGTGAGAAATAGAAGTGAACATATATATTTATTCTTTGTCAACTGCCTTTCTGTTTATAAAAATCCGTCCATTATACGTTTTCTAAATCTGATATATGAAGCTTTATTCTAAACAGCTAGAACGATTACCTAATTTGACTCGTTTCTTTCTTTTTCACTTTGAGAATCCTATTTTAAGATTGAGAATAGTTAATATGAAAACTCTAAAATTTAAAGTCACCAAGTATTGAACGCATATATGTCTACATTGTAATTGCATGCAACTAACTATAACAGATCTGTTACGTTCTCACAGAAAGTTCTTACGCATGGTCTAGGTGATAAATCAGTCCACGTTGAATCAAATATATTTCGATTGAATGGTTATATAACAACAAATTGCATCTCAGAATGGAGAATTATTACTAATTTGTTGTAATTCTGTTGAACGAATAATGCGAATTAACCTGCAACTTTTGCTCGAATGGAGCTATATCTCATCAGTTGCAAAATTACATCTTGACGCAGGACTAATGCTAGTGTGGTATAAATAGAGACGGTTCCCAAACCAGAAACAGGGCTCTTCAATTAAAAATTAGAAAATATCAACTGAATATTGTGAATGGATTTATTTGTGCATATGTATTTTATTTTGTATACATGTACACACACGCACACGAGCTCACACACACATGCACATGATATTCAAATTTGACAGCATAAAAGGATATAAAAGCAATATCACATCGAAAAATAAAATGTTTTAAAACATGAAAACAGTATCAACCAGTTGAGGATGGGGAGATAACGGTTTTCTCAAAGTAGCCAACCTCGCGTTCCCACACGTTCACAAGACGATTCCAGAACCTGGAGCATCATTGTGCTTTTGAGAAGATCTTTAAACGCCTCCTTGATCTTGGCTACCAGCTCGGCCTTGGTGTTGCAACGGGAGCGGTTTGTGTCTTTCGCAATCGTGCCACACATAATAACCGATGCGATTAAAATTGGGGGAATAAAAATGTTAGAAACTGGGGCTAGGGAAACCGTTGTAATTCTGTGACAACTACTTCGGATTGTTTCCGGGAGTATGCTAAAAGCCGAGTCCTGATACCTTACATATGACTTTTAAAGAACAACACACTCTAGCCAGGAAAGGAAGACACATATTCATCACACAAAAAGAAAGACAACCTGTTAACTTCTTAAAATATTTCGTCGATCTGTGTTACTGTCACAAACAGGTCCACTACAACTAGTTTTAGGCAACGTCATGGGCTAGTACGAATAAGATTCAGGGATTTGATATATGTTCTTGAAATTTATATACGTCAGTCTTTCTGGATGTCGTAGCCAATATTCATAGCTTGGCCGAAAAATTGGCATTTGGTTTATATTCATGTACCTTCTCTACCTTCTTTTTGTTAGTGGGATTCTTTTGGCATTGAGCACTATAGTAAGTGATGAATTAATGACCTAAAATGCTGGATCTCAAGGCAAATACACCTATAAATAATAGCATGTAGATACTGGGCTAAAAACACTTTGGTTCCAAAAAGTCGAAAGCTATCACGTGTCCATATCATCTGTAAACATGATAGGTATTCTAGCCATTAAACCAAACAATCCTTCGAAATGTTTTTATCCAATTTCAAAACCTCATTCTGACTAGCGAAATTTGCATGTTCTTGATGTCATAGGCATATTTACATAAACTTCGAGACAACATTTAATAATTCTTTGGACTACAACAATATATATACATATATACATATGTGTATCTATATAAAACTTTCATATCAAAAGTTTCGTTGTTTTGAAGATTATAATTGCGCTTGCACGGTGGATTTGAAAATTTATAATGTATATAGATGGAAAATGTGCGTCTTCAATGTTTCACAAATATACATTAATTATAGCGCCTATGTTGATGAGGACACGGATGGCAAATTATTTTATTTGTTTATTGATGGAGATACCTAGGTATACCGGTAACTATTGATATGTTTTAATTTTTCAGCCCTTTCGAAATTAATCTTATCCGTGGTTTGGGCTTTAACTGCTCTTTTCAGCATGTAAGGTATCCTGCTAGGTTCATCTGTTTTGTGTATAGAAATGTACATTAATTTTATATATGTATATCTATCTATCTATGTATCTATCTATCTATCTATCTATCTCCCCCTCTCTCTTCCCTCCTCTCTCTCTCTCTCTCTCTCTCTCTCTCTCTCTCTATATATATATATATATATATATATATATATATATATATATATATATACGCATACACACACACGCACACATACGCACACACACATATACACATACAAACGACAGGCTTCTTTTAGTCTGCCCAAGGCTAAAGTAGAAGACACTTGCCCAAGATGTGACACAGAGGGACTGAACTCGGAATCATGTAGGTATGAATCAAGATTCTTACCCCACACTCACGTCTATATATATATATATATATATATATATATATATATATTGGGTTGTCCGGAAAATTCGTGCCGATTTATAGTAGCTTACCTTTCGGCTTATTTGCCATGAAACCACCTCAATTCTCGGAAGAGGCTATCTTCAAGTTAAAGGAAAGATGGAGACGCATTGTGCAACAAAATGGTTCGTAATTGGTTGATTAAAAAATGTAATGGCAAATATTTATTGACCTTTTTCTTTCCTTTAGAAATCAGCATGAACTTTCCGGACAACCCAATATATATGTACATATATACATATATACGTACATATATAATAGCCACTATAAATGTTGGTTCGTTATTTCGACGGTTGATTTTTCCAGTTATTCTTTATTCTTTACATTTTATAATAACCGGGAGAAAAAGTTCGTTAAAGAAAGATATGATAAGACGTTCGAAATGCGTTCACTTACTCCACTACGTGCCAGGAGGAGTGTTTATAAGTTTTCTGAGGATTTATACCAGCTTGAATTTTATTTTATTTTATTAAAGGCAGTAAATTCTTTTCTTCTGCGAATTAGTGTTCATTCGCTTGTTTTATAAGAAAACGAAGAAAATTGCCAGGTTAAATCATAATTTGTTTATACATGACATTATTTCCTGATATTAACTATATCGGCAAAAGTGTCCTTTCAAACTTACTTATCCTATGATGGGTAACACACACATAAATACATACATATACAAACACACGCTCATATACACACATATATGTATATTTGTATACGTGTATTAATTTCTGTATGTCCACAAATGACCGTAGTTTATAATAGTAATATAAAATGCATTACGTGTTACTATCTAACATATATTACTATTTCATAAAATATATTATATACTATAAAACATAATTTATAGGCTAACGCTGAAAACTCTTATAAAGAAATCTTTGTTTTACCCAATAGTGATCATCTGTTAGCAGATTTCAAGGTTTTCAGGAGGTCGTAACATAGCCTACCAACCTTGTTCTCAAAGTGTTCTCTTGCGGGTGGTGGTTTGCTGAATTCTCCTTCACATATAAAATCTAATAGCTGTTCTTCGTTGAGCTTCTGTACCTATACAAGCTTTTATGCCATCCTGGAAACAGATATGGTGATGGTGCGTTCCGGGATTTTCTGGCTGATGGCAACCTTGGGCCTTTGTCCACCATCCTCTTTTCCTCTAGGGTCATTGTTTCGGCTTGGTCACTGACTAGTGGATTGCATTGTTTTCCCTTCTGTTTATGTGTCTTGTTAGTGGGGTGCGCTGTGAGTGAGTGGTGTGTGTCATTTTCATATGCCTCGAGTGCTATATACATGCACATACAAACACAATTTTAGCTTTATACAGATATATGTATATATACATATCTGTATACCTATATAACATATGCATATATACATATGTGAGTTTATTTAAAATGAAATATGTAACAGTAGCTCCGATAATTTCAGTTGGACTGTCTTTTTGAAGTTACTTTCAGAAAACAGCCCATCACAAAAACCCGAAGACTCTGCCTCACTTATCCTAGTAGCAACCTAATTTTATTCTCTATGTAAATATTTATAATAATCAATCTATAAACATTTTATTGCTTTGATTAAGGTTCAGTAAAGACGCACACATACACATATATATTTATATGCACATATTGTAAGACAGGGAGGAAAATTATTTTAGTGAGGAGAGTGTGAGCAAGAGAGGGGGAAAGAAAAGAGAGGGGAGAAAGAGAGAGAGAGAGAGAGAAAGAGAGAAATAGAGAAAGACAGAAATAGATAATTCAAATACAATATATAACACATTATTTGATATAAATTTCGGTTGTGTTACTGGGAATATTATAGAAGAAAATTTGTTTGACTTCAATCGCATTCCACGTGTAACTCAGCGTCCTAAACATTTTAGGAAGTAATGATTTAACGTAGCTATTATTAAGAAAAAAATCGTTAAAAATTTTTTTCTTGTATATTCCATTCGAAATATATAGAGGGATAAGTTGCGTTACACATCTGTCGAATTTCTGATGTGCTGCAGGGATACAAACTCACAGTATGTATGAAGTTCCATAATAAAGGCATATACGAAAATGAAAACACAAAGCTTTGGCAGGTGTTTACAGAACAAAGACCATCGACATAAGTAGAGGTAAATTCACACAGACAGACACAAGCGTATACATACAAACACACTCACAGAGACACAGATACACTCACACACAAACACATGTATTTATGTATATACAACTGTAAATTTCAGGAGAACCGTATTAATATACAGTGAGCAGAATAGAAATTATAGATTAAAATTTACTGACTGAAAAAAGAGGCACCCAAAGTTTCACATAATAATTTCATGAGGAAACATGTAGCATCTTGCGTTAGAAATGAAAAGTGGGAAAAAAATATATAACTTCAATAATATGTACACTTGTGAACACTTTTATAATTATACTACTATGAAAATTAAGATTATATGAAATAAAAAAAAAACATAATCGAATATATTTGTTTGTATGAGTGTGTGAGTGTGTGTGTATGTTTCTACAGTTTTGTATACATATATAAATATATAATAAAAGAACTAACGTATACGTAATAGTGGTTAAGGGAAGAAGAGAATCAGAAATCAAATATATATCAAATGAAAGTTGGCATTCTTTCAGAAGTCTTGGTAAAATCTGAATTTCAAAAACCATTCACACTGATGTGCAGTAGGCACGCAGCATTCACACACACACACACACACACACACACACACACACACACACACACACACACACACACACACACACACACACACACACACACACACACACACACGAATGTACACTCGCAGACACATATACCCATACACATTTGTATATGTTTATCTATCTACCAATCTATCTATTTATCTATCTATCTATATGTATGTATGTGAGGTGACAAGAGACAGGTCCCTCTTATGTTGTTCCCGTCATCGCACAATGATTGGTTGTGTTAGTCGGCTGCTAGCAGTAAAGAAAAAATATCGGTGGAAAGCTGTAAGTAGTGATGTATATAAATACAAACTTCTTACGCTTTAAATATAGTCGAACCTGTAAGAAGGCCTTTCACTATACTTTGCCATGGTGAGAATTTCTGATTGTAGAGAGTTTACAGCGTTTGCGTTTCTGATTTCTGGTGCTGAAGAGGAGATAACCTCTCCGTCATGCATGTGTAGCGAGACTAATTTTATAATTTCATGTTTAGACTCAAATGCTCGGAAATCAGCTCCAGGCATAAGTCTCAAATGATTGATCATGCGATCAGTCCTTTGATGCTGATATACTTTCTGGAGCCAAGCATTTGGATTGGTCTAGTTTTATGCGGGATATAAAGTTAGTATCCAATCGCGTTGCACAATAGACCATCAGACGCGGCAAATTAAAAATGTGGATTTGTGCCTCATTTTGTTAATATGATGTTTTTCACCAGTGAGTCGAGAGAGCGAGAGAAAGAGAGAGTTTCTTTTCAGGAAGCCACGTCATATTATTTTCGTTCCTGTTGAAGTAGGTGTTACCAAGTTTGACTAAGAAAAAACATGCATGAATGATTTTCTGCAGTTCATATTTCCTTTGCTATGTATTTATCAGGTTCGCTGAATAATTTCATTTAGCTGAGGAATAAAGTGTTACTGTTAATCGAAAGCTCGGTTTTGGTAGTATTTCCCTCATTTTAAATGCGACACATGACAAGCAAAAATTTGTATCACAAGTCCAAAAGACACAACCTTCCAGCTAAACATGCATCGACCAGTCTGATTAGGGAGCGCTTCAGAAAGACTCGGTATGTTTACACCGACCCGTCTGGAGTGAGATATCTTCTCCATGGCGAAATTGGCTGAATGGTTTTCTTACGGATTAGAATAACACTTAATGATGATTAAGTGTTATTCTTCTGGGACAGAAGAAGAAATGGTTACATAAAAAACTTGATTGGTGTTACAGATATGGGAATTGAAGGCAGCTACTGGGCAAGAGATGGAGTCGGGTTATTTTCATAGAAGTTCAAATTTATCATGTCTATGTATTTCAAAGGGATATATGTAGACGTAAGCTATAAAAATAAGTTTATATGACTGATAAGAAAACGTGTTCTTCAAGAATAAGAAGGGGAATCAATAAGATTAGTTCAAACGTTTGAAGCTGGTGACCCCTCTGATTGTAGTGATCCATTAATTGAGTCTATACTCTATATGGTATCTTAAAAAAAACTACGTAAAATTTGGTTATCCATAGAAACCCTAATGTGGGCCACTATGCTGTACATGCTTTTCCTACAAGTTATTGAGAAGCGTGAAGATAATGAAGTGACGGTGAGGTCGGACAAAGTTGCTCAGCTGTGGTTGTGTGTAAATGTTTATGGATTTCAAAGTGGAAAAATTCCTTGACTCAGTTTTTAATAATTTCACTGCTCAGGTTAAGGAGAAAGTATTTTTCGGATCTTTTCTTAGTATACTGAGAGACTTTCTCATGAAGAACTATTATATCCATAGCTCAGAAACAGTGTATGCTAAAGATACCAGAGTAACGAGCATTTAGTGAAGACACCCAGTTGATCGGATGATAAGAAGACAGGTGACATAGCCGGTTCAAGGGAATACCTGTGCCTATACACCATAAATTATTTGAAAGGTCTAGTGAAGACGTGCTATGACAAGGCATTTGTTTAGTAGCATAGCAGTCTCACATGGATTATTTGGTCCTCATTGATACATGAAGTCAGCATATACATGGTTGAGGGCTTCGAGATTTGGTTCAGCTGGTTTCTTCTCAAATTACAAATACTATCTCGGAATATTACTGGCAGGATAATAATTTGAAGTCCCAAAACAACAATCGCAAAGAAGAATATGTGGTGATACGTATTGGCGAGCTGAAGGAATTCCCAAAGTTGTGTAACACAACATCTCTCAGTGAGATACTCAGTTGGGAACTGTTGTTTGGATATGGACAGCAAGAGACATATTTGAGGTTGCAGAGTTGCTGCGATGGGACAGAATGCTGGTGAAATTAGTACTTCGTGAACAGGCTGGCTCTTGTAGCAGCTCAGCGCCTTACTATTACAAGGTGCCAGAAAAAGAAAGGAGTTGTGATTTATAGTAACGTCTGTAAAGATGCGTGGAGAGGAGTGATCAAACAACGGTTTAAGAAATGGAGCCCAAGGAACTTGATCAAATTCGGAGTAGCTATTTCTTGCAAAATTTTCTTGCGTGGATTTAGAAAACTGAGAGACAGGAATAGAATTTGTTGATATCACTTTTAACCGTTTCTGCTAGGAAATGTTAAAATAAGCAGCTTGCCCTCTGTGCTTCATATGTGGGTAACTGAAACCCCACCTGCAGTAGCTGTCGCATACCCGAAGCGAGAAACGATACCGTTGGCTTCTCAAATAAATCTTGATATTAGAGCTGATCCTTTTATAAGAGATTTAGCACATTGAAGACTACTATCGTGTGTCTTGTGATTGATATGTAGATGAAGCTACATTCCCGAATCACTACCTTTCAGGTGCAAAATGTGTAGGAAAATTTGTCCAGGGAAATCGCCTGAAATTCCCTTCTCAATTTTGCCTCAACATTGAATAACATTGTAGTGATCTAGTAAGCGTTCATTCTGGCATTTCATCTACAATCACCATTCTTTAAGAGAACAAGTATTATAGACGTAAATAAAAGAAGAGACGAAAATATTCTAAAAGCTGTGCACAAGGTGTGATCTACCTGAGATGTGATACAGAGATTTCGAAAGCAAGTCCTACTGGCAATGTACAGCATGCTGGACATCAGAGGAGTCAGTAGTCGAAGAGCATCCATTGGGCTACAGTTGTAACATTGGTTGCTTTATGATGTATCTTTTAACAAGTTTGAGCCAAATGGAAGTAGTGCAAACTGGGAGAGCGCAAACTGGACAGACGTTGGGCCTTGAGTAACTTTAACCGACTCGTGTGGATGAGAGTATTTGGTTGTCGAAAACCCGAAAGGAGTAACGACCTCAAGAAACATCACTGACGATGTGAGCAAATTCTCCACAAGGTAGAAGAAAAAAATCAGACATATATAAACACACTCTCACACACACATACGAACACAATCACACATATATACACACATACATACATACATACATACATATATACATACATGCATACATATATATATATATATATATATATATATATATATATATATATATATATATATATATACAAGCATATATACATACATATAAACCTACATACATATACATGCATGCGTTATAAACGTTCTGCTTTATTCTTCCACAGTGACTGTACAGCAAGACATGAGAATAAATGAGCCCAATACAAAAGATATTACTGAACGAATTGGACTACACAACCTCCAAAATAACATGAAATGTTTCAGGAAAATTGGAAAATTGGAGTCTGTCAGCAAATGCAAAGGTAAAAATTGAATTTATGAACTACCAATTACGACTGCATGATAGGCTCTCAAAAAATGTATGTGAATTGCTGCTCTGAAAGATTCAAACACACTGGTCGTTCTCAAACACGATCAACAAGCAGTAAGTGAAAAACTTCATAACTGTAAAAGTTACCTGAACTGAACATGACAAACCGAAAGTTTACCCGAAACGATTTGTAACTGTATATATAAATACTCCTCAACAGGAGCTTGTAGAGGCACTGGTGGTTAGTATCGGATGTAAGCAAAGAACACAGTCGCAATGCAGCGTGGTTATACGAACTACGAAGTGAGTATTGCATAAATCACCCCCCCCCCCATATATAATATTCCCACTGAACCAATCCTGACAATTATTATGAAACTGCCGAAAGGACAAAACAGCTGGGAGAGGCCTGAGAGTAGGCTACTGGTACAAAAAGCTCACATTTTACAGGGAATTTCTTACAACATTTTTGCAAACACAATGGAGGTTTGAATAGACATATCAGGATGGTTAACGGTTGCACTGGCCACTCTTTTTTTCATGAACAAAGAGACTCATATAGCCCGAGCTACAGGCCAATAGCATGCTCGAAAGTTAAGTACAAACTGTACATAAGTTGCTTGAATAAGTTTCTTCAAACAAATGCTGCTATAAGAAACGAACAAAAATGAGGAAAGAAGGGCGTCTGGGGCTATTTTAAACAGCTCTTCCTTAATAATACTACCCTTAAGGAAGCCAAGCAACATCGCCGCAATCTCTTAATATGGCGCGACTCTGTCCCTCACTCATGAATGCTAGAATCATTACAAGTTGCCAATGTACCAGCTGCTATATTGAATTCCACAACATGGTGCACACATGTTGTGGTCCATATAGTAAACACAGACAAGTACAAAACCAACACTTGCAGTCACAAACAGAATTAAGTTATCAGCAGACATATTGCATAGTGATAGTCTATCTGTAAGGCTGTTCGTAATTGCAGTGAACCCCTTGTTAGCCCTATTAAGAACACATGTACATGATGGAATATTCAGAAAAGTATAAAATTAATGTTACGCGTAATTTTTTGTTAATGACCTAAAGTTATATTCTAGTAAAACGAGGAAGCCCATGAGATAATTAAAACTACTCAGAATTTTGTCAAAACTCCATTCTTATGGCTCACAAGACATAAAAATGGAGTTTGGTCAAAACAAAGTCTCATACAAGATAGTCAACCGAGGAAAGATTGCCAATTTAAAAGAGAACATGTGCCCCAATAGTTTGCTTATCGTCTCTGTTATTATGAAAATTATAAATATCTCGGAATCCATGAGCATGTTGCCTAGGTTGGTGCAGTGATTGAATCCGACCCCGGAAAATATCGAACTCAGAGCTGTCTGCTTTTAATAACACCATATATCACAATCTTTTTACAGTGTAAGTGCTTGCACCAACATTTGCTATATTGGACTTGACACAGGACGAAATCTGCAACCTTGACATCAAAACTAGAAAGATGATGACCCACACTGGCAAAGTTACAGGAACCGATAGGATTTATATGAGCGGCAGAGCTGGTGACAGAGACATAAGGTTAGTCCAAAGAGCATTTGAACTTTATATTGGAGACATCACACAAGCAAAACCCAATGCAAGTACACATATATCTTAAGCTTGTAGATAACAGCAGCATTGGCAGGAGTAGCATCTCCTGGACATGTGATAGATACATTACATTCCACCAAGTATATGCCAGTGCTATCTAGGAACTGGAGATAGTTACTGAATACTTGATAAATGAGAGAGAGACAACTATGCCACCAAATCTGCCCGTTGCGGCAGAAAAATATCAGTTATGCCATACCAAAATGTCTAAGATATACTACGTACTATTAAGGCATGATATAACTGTAAAGGCAATTTACAATGCTCTCCGAAGCAATGAATGCCCTGACGCATACATCAATGGCAAGTCACACCCAGAATGTTTAAATACCTTTAAAATGAAGGAACGTCAGTGGAACACTTCGATAAACGCAACAATTCGGTTGCAAACACAACAGACCTGATATTGTTCTGTAGGATAGGAAACTAATGTCATGCACTGTTATAGAAGTCAGCTACCCAGCGGATATCAGTGTACCTTCAAAACTACAGGAAAAAGAATACATTTATGGTGAAAAACTACGAAACTTACATCTCTTGTATCTTGACAACAAATTTTCATGTATACCTATCATCAAAGCTGCATCAGACTATGTGCCTACAGCTTTAAACAAATACCTGATATATTAGGTTTTGCAAATAGCAAAAGTAAATGACACACGTTCTTCAAATCCAATTTAATATCGCCACATTGAAGATCTGTAAGGTTTTCTAAAGTTTCTTTATCTGAGAACCTTTAGGTGACTAGATGCACGTATGCAATTGTGCCCATCGAGAGTTCAACAATCGCATCAACTCAACGACATATTTTCAGTACTCTCAACTCAAAAATTGTTGTCGCTTTCTTTCCGACAAGCTTGTCAACTCTCTTAAGCTGAATATCAATGCAACGCAGATGAACACACACACACACACACACACACACACACACACACACACACACACACACACACACACACACAAATACATATATACGTACATCCATCCATCCATACATACATACATACATAGAAGTTTCAGTTAAAAAAATTTTTTAATTTCAGGCTTTAATTGATAGTTAAAACAAATTACGTACAAAAAGTGTTTATTGATCAAATTGATACCATCCTTGTCTAATGAGTGTTGCCATCGTTGTGTCAGAAACTCAATTCCACGTGTATACAATTTGCCTGGTTCTGATATGAGACACTCCTAGCACGCGTTTTAAATCGTACCCGTGAAAGAAATGACCTATGGCTCGGAAAATGTAGTTGCCAGATGGTGCAAAGTCGTCTGGTCTGCAAACAGGCCAGACAGAAACTGACAATGTGTGCTGTGACATTGTCTTGTAGGAGTGCACGTCTTTGATTGGCCAGTGCAAGATAGTATCATACTCCTTCTACAGTCGTTGAACTTAAAGGTTAAACCGCCAGAGCATGACCATCAAGGAGAACAAACCCCGATTTCTCTTATTATGAATACGAAAATAAATCCATTTTTAATCCGCAATTACAGTTCGACACCAAAAAGCGGTTATCTGGAAGATTTCCCAGCAGCTGTCTGTAAATGTTCGTACGTCGATGAGCCTGCTACTCGAGACGCTTGCGATGAGCTTCACGACATTGTCTGTTCGTAAGACTGAAACTATATAGGTGTCAATTAATGGCACTTTGTAAAAAACCAATTTTGGCCGACAATGTACGAATGATTGTGCTTGGCTGTTGTTGAACTCATTTCAAGGAAGCCACATCTTCCACGACAGAAGGTTAATCTTATCTTGATTTGTCGTCGAGGCTGGTATGATCTTTGAAGAGTTTGAACAAGCTTTCTGCTACATGTTTGTTGACAGTCCCTGAGACTTTCAGCTCATTAATTTCTTTTCCTTTCAGCCTTCTCTTTCCACAGGTAGCGACAAATGGCTGTAATTGCAAATTTTTCACCTCAGATTATCAATGCTGTAAATAATAAAGAATTAATAATAAATAATAAGTAATTAACAGTTGATGTTTATAAGTTATATTCGAAAATAAATAATAAACAATTCAGCAACGATTGGATAAATTGTATCCAATTATTATATAATCTCAATGTATAAGTTGCCAAACATATACGCACACACACGTGTGTGTGTGTGTGTGTGTGTGTGTGTGTGTGTGTGTGTGTGTGTGTGTGTGTGTGTGTGTGTGGATGTGTGTGTCAGCGTGCGTGCGTATGTTATTTGTTTCACTAAATTTGAGTACAATCATGTTGGAGCACCGCTTTAAAGGGTTTTAATCAAAGAACCCGACCCCAGGTCTTATTCTTTGTAAGCCTAGTACTTATTCCATCAGTCTCTTTTGCAGAAACACCAAATGTTACGGGGACATAAACACACCAGCATCGGTTGTCAAGCAATAGTGGGTGACAACCGAGACACGCGCGCGCCCGCAAACACGCACGCACACACACATACAAACACACAAACACACTCACGCACGCACATATACATGTATATACGACGGGCTTCTTTCAATTTCTCTCAGCCAAATCCATTCACAAGGCTTTGATCGGCTCGAAGACACGTGGCCAAGGTGCCACGGAGTGGGACTGAACCCGGAACCATGTGGTTGGGAAGCATAAATATATGTACGTGTGCGCGAGTGTGCGCCTGTATATATATATATAATTAAATCAACGGCGATAGGGCGAAAACGACCTGTCTCCAGCATGCTTGAAGTGCCGATACCTTCAAAAGACTACTAAAAGCTCCAGCTAAATATACACGTGGCTGACAACTTGATAAAAATCATTAACGTGATATTTATCCTTATATTCTTTCATAAATTAATAAATAAATCTATCTATCTATCTATCTATCTATCTATCTATCTATCTATCTATCTATCTATCTATCTATCTATCCATCTGTCTGTCTCTCTATCTGTCTGTCTACCTATCTATATGTATTTGTATGTATGTATGTATGTATGTATGTATGTATGTATGTATGTATGCATGTATGTATGTATCTGCATATGATTAAGGCTGATGCAAAACCGAAATGCATTGTGATGTCTCTTATACTGGTGGGTAAGTAGTCAAACTGCGACTCCTACCCGTTTTTTTTAGTAACCTTAAACATAAGCGAATATCAATGCATACATTAAGTTTTCCATCGCTAGACCTAGAATTCAAGAATTCTGCCTTGTACCTTCTTAACATAGATTTCAAATATAGAACATCACTTGGCGTTGCTTAGCAGGGAAAAATAACAGAAATAGATACATATTTCGACATGTAACAGTATGAGCATTGCCATTTCTAGTTTATTTGCATGCTAGTTTTGTTCATAAATGCGACATTTTTCAATTTCTGTAAATGCAGTCCACAATATCTAAGTAGATTATTTGTGTAAATACCCTTATCTATGAAAATATTATCTTTAGAGAATAATAGTTAAAAATAATATCTAATATAATTTAAAATGTAGTGTTCATCTTTTGTTTATATAATTTTCATTCCTTTTCTTTTAAATAGGAATCACATAAAACTACACACGAAATAAATATATCTGAAATAATTCAATTTAAAATTAGTTTTGGAAACATCGAATGACCTTTATATTGACTGCTCAAGGGTGATATATATAATTGCCAAATTATCTTTCATTATCGACGCATGCACGACATTGTGGGGCATTTTTATCAATTTCATCATCAGCAATATTCCGTATATGTTTGAAAATATTCTGGGATTTTCATTACGCTTATTTCATTACGCTTATTTTAGCCACAATCATCTATTCCATTCCAATACTTATATGTATATAACCTCATAGAGGATTCGAACAATTCGAACAAGGAGTATCTAGTTTTTAAACAAGCATTAGAAGTCCGATATAGTATAATCGTTTAACGGCGGCGAACTGGCAGAACCGTTAACACTCTGGACTCAATGCTTAGCGGCATTTCGCCCGTTTTTACGTTGTGTTCAAATTCCCCTCAGGTCGACTGAACGTTTAACTATTTCGGAGTCGATGAAAGGAATACCAGTTAAGCACTGAGTTCGATAAAATCGACTAGCATCTTCCCCCAAAATTTTAGGCTTTGTGCCTATATTAGAACTGATATAATATAACCGATTTGATACCTAATCTTCGACTTTCTTCAGTATATGTTTGTATATATAAATGCGGACATGAATATACTTCCGCACAGAAGGGGTAATATATTTTATTTTCATACTCGTTATTTCCCTTATGTTTTATAAAATACGTACAATCTCATTTCAATAACAAGGTTGCGCTTTACTCACCACGATCATGTTATACATTACACATTTAAATATAATTTACTACATCAAATTATTTTGTTTCCATGCTGTATTGGAGTTTTAGAATATGTTCACGCATATTTAAGGTTTTATAGAACTCAAGTATAAATACCAAATATAGAATATTTGACTGCATATACAAATGAAATTACTAAGAATCAGAAAATAGAATTACATATAAATTTTCGCAGGCTAAGGCATTGCTACCATAGTAGTTCTTATAAGATACCCATCCCTAGACTACATTACACGTAAACAAAAATACATTTGTGCATACACACGTCTGCACACACGCACTCAATGAGTATATTTATAGTGCATTGACGGAAATTATCATACAGTGATTTCTATGACTCATGCTAGAATCTGCGAAGGTCATTGATATTTTTTTCTACCTCGGGATATCAGAGGACACTTCTTCTGCTAGATAATTAAGTGTTGGTGTGAAAACAAAATCAATAAATCGTGTACAGAGAATATTTGCCAAACGCAAATGTGGCTGCTATGTATTTTATTTCACTCATTCTATGCAGGATATATTATTCAATATAATGAATTCTATCCTACTACACTGGGATTGACAAACATAGAAGAAGATACACACGCACAAAGATAAAAGAATGTATACGTTCACACGGATATATGTAAGGTTATGCACTATATATATATATATATATATATATATATATATATATATATATATATATATATACAAACATATATATATATATATATATATATATATATATATATATATATATATATATATATATATGCATACATATATACCTATATACTTGTATAAGAGTTTTAGTAAAGAAGACAAAACAATTCCTGCCAACTAGACATGATAAAAGAATAACACTTAACGAAGGCCAACCAACTGAAATGGAAACACCTCAAAAATTTACAAAACAGACACGTGACCAGTGATATGATGAAAATGCAGAACTATTTATACATACAGACATTGGCCCTATTCGTCTATGCAGACGGTCAATTTAGCTTATAACTTAATTGAACATATCAGGGGCTCCCTTTCTTGCAGTTTTTTCATGGCTGATTCTTCCTATGAATGAAGCGCAGCTTCTGTCACAGTACTTGCATACCAAAAGGGTGGCTCGGCGCTCTGCATTTCTGTTTTCCTTTCGCCGCTGACGCTTCTCAACTTGTTTGTTTCTGTAGCTGCTCTATAGCGTTTGGCAAATATTCTCTGCACACGATATATATATACAAGTATATATATATAGGGGTGGATGTTATATATATATATATATATATATATATATATATATATATATATATATATATATATATATATATATATATATACAGGAGTAAGCACATAAATGTGAAACAGGGTGGAAAAAAGAGTTCTCAAATACCAGTGATAAAGTAATATGCTTTATTTAAAAGCAGCAGAAATATAACAAAAGCTGTTACTCGTCGGATAACGCGAAACTCTGAGTAACAGCTTTTGTTATATTTCTGCTGCTTTTAAATAAAGTATATATATATATACTAAAGTATTTCATTGCGTGTTTGTTATTTTGTTATTCACAATATATCTATGCACAGATTAAGTTTATCTAATTTATGCAAGTGTATCTTCATTTTGTATGTTTATTATTCATAACAGCTAAGTATAACCGAACTTTAGGTCAGTTGAAATATATTTGCGACATAACCTCACTTCTAAAAGCAAATACATTACAGTTAATTTCTCTCTAATGGTAAAAGGTGTCAAGACATAATTCCCCTGTGTTTTACGCTATCGGATTCCAAGACGACCGTTTCTGGTTCTTTATCCTTACTATTCTTACTATTCTTAGGAAACATAACCTATGGCAGATTTCTAAGCCGGAGGTTTAACTAAAAAGACAGACAACATCGTTGACTGACTTTTGCTATTCAAACGCCTGATCTTTAGTTTTAGCTGCAGCTTTGAATCTATCCAGGGTTATCTCTCTTCGATATTTCAAATTGATGATAGCTAAAAATCCAGAAACGACCGTCTGGGAATCTGATTTAGGAAAGAACCGGTAAGTATTATGCTTTTACAACTTATACTGTAAGAAGATTTCTTTTTCTCCACGGTAACTACAGTGAAGTTAAAATATGTTACATATATTTTAACTAATCACTGCTTGGCGCATATGATATTATGCAATTATATATAAATTACTTTACTCTTGTTGGTGAATGTATGTGTGATGTATATTTAGGTGTGCAAGTATTTTACAGAGACGATTACAAATGGTACATATATTTATATTATATATTATTTTGAGCAGTATGGAGACAAATATGCCAGTTAAGCCATCAATTTGATGGCTTCAAAATCACAATTAGAGCAATTTGCAAAATAATAAACATTTTGGTGATTTAGTTTCTATTTTCACGCAACATGATATGATGAGAAACAAAAGTTCCTTCGAAAGCTTGCAACAGCATCACAGTTAAGTATGTTCATACTTATGTTTTTCAGGTTTCCATTCATTTGTCTTTGCATCATAGTATTGGCCTACCAAACTCTCTGCTGAGTATGTTCATGTTTCTCTAAAAAAACGTTTAAATCCTACCATCGCTCGTCCGTGATGCAAGGCCATACCACCTCAATAGAACTTTGATCTGAAAAGCTTCAAAATCTGAGATATTACTCATTGACAGAAAAATACTGTGCTACCCTTTGTTTTCTCATTTCAAATTATGTATTCGTTTCAGTCACCTCATGGAAAAGCTATTCAATTGAAAGAGGTTTCCAATAATATATTAAGGCGTAAAGAGTGCTTATGACAAATGTTTTATAAATTTTAACTTTTTTTTTTGAGACATCATGAGTGTATCAAATCCTCTTATAGAGATTAATAAAGTTTTACTTGTTTTTGCACAACGTGCTTTAGTAATCTCTTTATCAACATATGAATCTTTTGTCAGTGTGGAGGAAAAATGAGAGAAAGTGTCGGGAGATTTAAGTGCTTTATTGCCAACATACGCTGTAAAGCATAACCTCTGGATTATTGCCAGGATGCTACTGAAATACAAGCTCTGCCTTATTTTATGCATGTGTTCAAACTAAAAGATACTGCTGCTGCAAATTTATTGACGATCGCGAAGAGAAGGAGCGAACGGCGCGTTCTTATCTGCGAAGAGCAAGTCGATTATAGTTTGGGAGAAACTATCACATTTAACGCCGCAGGTTGTGTCATATCGATCACTTTGAAAGGAAGGAAATAATGACATATCTCATTACAAATTGCTAGAAAATTTAAGAACTTCGTATAAAGGACAAAAATGAAATATGTAAATTCTATGAAAATTTTCCCTTATACTTCCTTTATTGTTATTTCAAATTTCTAATCTTGCTTCGAAATATGACAAAAAAGGGTTGCCTCCCTTGTATTAGTTTTCACCTTTAGCAGTAACTCACCCAAAAATGTCTCCCTAAATTTATCATCAACTGTCCCCAAATTTATTTTCTGCATTATTTGCATTTAACCAGGAGAGAATGCAAATATCCAGGGAAAAATTCCCTTCAGGTTTACGGCGAAGTTTTAAGCGGTCCATTTAATGTTAAAAATTAGTGTTCTTAAGATAGGATTTCAGATTTATGGTTAAGACTTAAGGTACATATAGCGATTAAGATTATATTTAAGCCAAGAGAAAAAAAAGGTATTTGCAAAAGTTTGATTTTGACTATTATCTTAACTATAGTCTTAAACTCCAATGCTTAAAGGATGGAATTAAGGAAAATGTAAATAAACTGTAAATTTAAAAGACCTATCTTTTACATCTATCTATCTATCTATCTATCTATCTATCTATCTATCTATCTATCTATCTATCTATCACACGTACAAATACACACACGCACACGTCAAGATCACCAGCCCTCTTTCACACGCACGTAGTACTCTCTTACACACACGCACACCTCCGTTTTGGGATCACTACAATTTTGTTATCTCCCCTTCGTCTTAGCTCTCCTGTGTGATCCTTCTGTTCGGCATACGCCATGATAGATTTCTAACCACTACACACATTTTTTTCTCTGCTTGTTTCTCTCCTAGTTCTTTTCCGCGTTCCTTTCTTTGGAAAAGCGTAGGCTCAAAACGTTAATAACTTTTTCAATTCCCGAGCGTTATACTAATACATCTGTCTTTTTTTGAGTGAATTCTCCCTACACACACACACACACACATACACACATACACACACACACAGAGACACACACACACACACACACACATATATATATATATATATATATATATATATATATGTTAATTCTCTAAATGAAGTATTAACAGTAACTGCACGATAAAGTGTAGTATATTGCCACTTAAGTGTGGCTGACCCCTAGGGGTGGATGTTACTGTTGCTTTTAGCCCCAGGAGGACATCTCCTCCAGCTGGCTTATCGACACACTACTGTGTCCTGTTTGCCAAGGGAAGTTACCCGTCCCATCATGATCTGTAGCACGAACGGACCCGAGTTTCAGGGTTATTTCCCTTCGTCGACGTTCGATAGCCACTGATCCTTGTTGAGAGAAATAAAATCTTGGCAATCTTATATCTACTTTTCCAGTGAAATTCTTCACTGATATCAGCCACACTTAAGTGACAATATACTACACTTTATCGTGCAGTTACTGTTAATAGTTCATTTAGAGAATTAACATTGCTTGTTTTCACCTTTTCGATATCAGTGAAGAATTTCACTGGAAAAGTAGATATAAGATTGCCAGGATTTTATCTCTCTCATCAAGGATCAGTGGCTATCGAACGCCGACGAAGGGAAATAACCCTGAAACCCGGGTCCGTTCGTGCTACAGATCATGATGGGAGGGGTAACTTCCCTTGGCAAACAGGACACAGTAGTGTGTCTATAAGCCAGCTGGAGGAGATGTCCTCCTGGGGCTAAAAGCAACAGTAACATCCACCCCTAGGGGTCAGCCACACTTAAGTGGCAATATACTACACTTTATATATATATATATATATATATATATATATATATATATATATATATATATATATATATATATATATATATATATATATACATACATATACACTTATATATAATACAACTGAAAACCTAGAGGAAAGTGAAGATTTATTCACACCCAAAACTTTTTTTATTAAAAAGTTTTCTACTGCAGCAACTGCACATTGCTCTATATCCAATTATGCATCCTAGTCATTGTTGATGTCATAACAATTAATAAACTTCTTTAAGAGAACTCGAAATAGTTCTCTTGAAATAATAAAACTCGAAGCAGAAAACACTATTGATAATAGCCCGTAAATATTGAATTAAAATCCACTGGGGTAGATATAATCAAGTGCTCTCTGGAGTGTTGGAACGTTCTTCGTCTGTAAATATGAAATAAGTTCTACCACCGAACAAAAATAGTTCTACGAATTTCTCTATTAATTTTAGAAATTTTATTCTTTCCAGCGAAAATTGCATAATATTGACGTAGTAGTTATTCAACAACGTGCCCATGTCTAGTAAGATCCTGGAAATTACCTATCATGACATTGTAAAAAATCATCGGCAGTTATAAGGAAAGCAGATACAAGAAAATTAATTGAAGATCTTGTATACCTGTGAACTATAATTTCGAGAAATATTCTACAACTTAAATCTGGAGTTTCGAATAAGGACTTACTCAAAGCTTCCTGGTTGCTACTCAAATTAATTTAGGAGATACTTTGAGTATCGGACAACCTGCTTATTTCCTATGATCTTCTGTCTTTTAACTTGTTTTAATTAACACGTTGCAGGATCTCATATAGATTCACATTGATATACATGTTACCACCACTATGTAAACCAGCATATCTGTAGTTTTTGCGTATTTTTTCTCTCTAAGGAGGTGTATCTGCGTCATTTTCAAAGTTTTGCGAATGATTGATGAGGATTTTTTTAATAATGAAACACGTAAAGTTATATTTTCAATACCTCGCTGAAATCTTGTATGTGTTTCGTAAAGATTGTCGAAATGATTTGTATATGCGTGTGGTAATTTTCAAGCCAGATTCTTGCTTTATAAGTCACTGATACTTATATGAATAGAATAGTATATTGCAATATGAAAATGTGAACAATTACACTTAATTTTTTTCTTTTCATTTCTTCTCATATAAAAGATACGAAAAAGAGCACCAAGAAACTTCAAATTTTATATTATATCATATCATTCAGGTGGTTACTGACTAGAAGAGAGATGCGCTGTATAAATGAGCTTCTAGTAGGCAGATTATTGACGTTGACTTTTAAACTGATGACAGTGATTATCATTCCTTCTTGGCTTAGGTGCAAAACAACTGAACAGAAGTCCAGGCTCCTTAAAGCAATAGATATCCAGAATGTGAATACGAACACTGAGATACTGTGTATAAAATATTTTCATATCTCAGTCGCTGAATTCTTGGCAAGTTCCGTGAGTTTGTTATCAGACATTTGCTGTTCAACTAGTTTTGCATAAATGTGTATTCGATGAAGCAAACGGACATTTGTCTCATTTTTATATCGCCTTATTTTCGTTTTCCTAGTAAATGTGCGCACATTATTCTTAAATGTATAACTTGATCTGTTTTCATTCGTGCCATTTACAATTATACCATTTTACACATTGCCGATGCGGCCCCGAGAGACACTACACAACTCTAGGTGTAGTTTTTATAAGTTTTTCAATAAAATACACATATTGATGCTTTTAACGATTATTCTATAATACAGTCCCACTTTTGTAATTCAAATTATGTATATCAACATTTTGAAACATGTTCAGTGTAGAGAATATAAACGCAGAAAATATTTTACCAAATCTTTTAATGTAGCAAGGGCAGCTTTTTTTCCACCCGAGTCGGTTATAATCCCAAATAATTTATGTTGTTATATATATCTATAGCCATTTCGGGATACACATTAAATGTGGTTCTGTTACATATTTTTCGAAACTTCAGTGATTCATAATGTAAACAGAATTACTTTCTCTCATGTAGGATCAAAACGTTAAATTATATGGAACGGAGACCTAGTTGTTCCTTGGGGACAATGGTTAGCACGTTTGTCAAGGTATTTATCCTTTTGAGTTTTACATACACACACACACACACACACACACACACACACACACACACACACACACACACACACACACACACACACACACACACACATCCATGCATATATACTTAAAGAAAACCGGTCGGTAATAAATATGACCAGATAACTTTACCATGGTCTCTCAGCTTGTTTCATGCACCTATGTAGTTGCTAGGAACCAATATCCTAACTCTAACTACTTCTGACCCAGCAAAACTTTGAAACTATGACAGCCGGGTATATATATATATATATATATATATATATATATATATATATATATATATATTTATAGGGGTTGGACAAAATAATGGAAACACCTAGAATCATAACATCATAATTTTGAAATATCTATAAAAGCGTCAAAAGCTTGTTTATTTTAATGTTTTTTTTTTATTAGTGTTGCTTAATATGTTTTGCTAAAATTGCTGTTTCTTTTAAGATAACAGCAGAAAAAGGTAATTTAAATTCATTAAAATGACAGATCTATCGGACTTTCAAAGATGTCAAATTTTTGATAGTCGTATGGCATGCGCTAGTGTAACGAGAACAGCCGAAATGTTTGGTGTATCAAGAAGTACTGTCTCGAAAGTAATGACAACATTTGAGAAAGAGGGAAATAAAACCTCCTCGTCGAAACAAAACTCCGGAAGAAAACCAGAACTTTCAGATATGGACCGTCGGATTCTTACGCGAATTGCTAGAACGGTTCACAAAAGTACAGCTCCCAAAATTACTGCAGAGCTTAATGACAACGTCGAGAACCCAGTTTCCACAAAAACCTTTCACCGGGATCTGCACAAAGCCATATTTCACGTGAAGGCTGCAATCAGAAAACCACTACTTTCAAAAACAAACATTGTAAAGGGTTTAGAGTGGAGTAAAAACCTACAGAATTGGTCCCTAGAACAGTGGAGGAATGTTATTTTCTCGGTCGAGTCATTCTTTACCTTATTTCCGAACACCGGCCGAGTATACGTGTGGAGACAGCCAAAAGAAGCATTTGACCCAGACTACCTTCTTCCAACTGTTAAACACGGAGGAGGATCTGTGATGATCTGGGGAGCTATATCTTGGAAATACGCCGGCCCAATAGTTTCCCTTCATGGTCAAATTAATAGTCAAGTCTGTTTAAGCATTTTATCTGATCAAATTCATCCTATGGTTTCGGAACTATTTCTTGTGGGGAAACGTAATCTTTCAGGATGATAATACACCAATTCACATAGCTAAAATTGTTACAAAATGGCACGAGGAACATTCTAGTGAAGTTGAACATCTTATTTGGCCATCACAATCCTCAGATCTCAATATTATTGAAAATATCCTCCACCATCATCCCTATATGAATTGGAGAATGTTTTAACTGAAGAATGGACGAAAATGCCTTTGGAAACAATTCAAACTTTCTTCTAGTCCATACTTCGTAGAATTCAGGCTGTAATTACTTCCAAAGGCGGTCCTATCCCATTTAAAAATAATTTTGTCTGCAAATTTCAGGTAGTTTCATTATTTGTCCTACCCCTGTATGTATAGTTTTTTTTATTACCACCTCGCATGTTTGGCACACGATGATGGTGATGTCACCAACAAACGCTGTTGCAGTTCATCAACAGCTCAGATCACGTGGGATGCCCCTAAAACATCCAACATTCGCATCAATGGCTCAAGAGCCAACATAAACAAAAGCGGAGATAGGGGACTCCCTGTTGAACAGGGCGCTGAAAGTCGAAAGTTTCGAAAAGAAACCGTTCACACGGACGATAGACTCGATGTTGCTGTACAAAGCAGTGATCCAGCTTCGGAAAGTCGAACCCAGCCCGGCCGCCCCGATGGTCAACTGTATCGAATGCTTTAGACTGTTCTAAATGTATCAATGACCCACGTTTGACAGACATTTTACCCATTCGCTCTCAGGTGTAGTGGATGAGGTGGAGATTGCCGCGTATCGTCCTGCCGGGGATGGCGCACATTTGCGCCTCTCCCACAAGACTGTCCACGACTAGCCCCAACCTCTTTGCTAGCACCTTGGCCAAAATATTTTTCGAGAAAAAAAAATTTGATGAAAAAAAAATTTCTAAGAAATGAAAGGAATAATAGAGCAGTTTTAAAAAAGGGGTTATGAGAAAATAATATACAAAATGTATAACATAAGGAGAATATGTTTTTTATAAAAAGAGGAGCATCCTGGCTGGCAATCCGCGTCTCTCGGCATGCGAGGCTGAGTGCTGTGAAGGACCGATCACAGCGGAGGAAATCATGAAGTACGAGTGCTCCAGAGACAGGTAGCCGGGACATGATGGTCTGTCTACCTTACGAGCTTTTCAAAAGTATGCCAGACTTATTCGGGCACCTACTGGCCAGCGTCTGTGCCAACGGGCAGCAGATTGGGAGAATTCCCAAGGCTGCGAGCCGGAGGGTGGTGACGTTGATCAGAAAGGACTCGAGCGAGAGGATCATTATAGTAATTTTAGGCCCATAACACTGTTAAACACAGAGGTAAATATTTTGGCCAAGGTGCTAGCAAATAGGTTGGCGCTGGTCGTGGACCGTCTTTTTAGGGAGGAGCAAACGTGCGCCATCCCTGGCAGGACGATACACGGCAAACTCCACCTCATACGCTACACCTTAGAGCGGGTGAGTAAATTTATTTGGCGAAGGTGGGGCACTGGTACATTTAGACCAGTCTAAAGCATTCGATAGTTTTGAACATCGGTACCTGGTGGAAGTCCTCGGGGCGGCCGGGCTTAGCCCGACTTTCCGAACCTGGATCACTGCTTTGTACAGCAACATCAAGTCTAACGTTCGGTTAAACTGTTTCTTTTCGAAACCATTCGACATTAAGCGCTCTGTTCGACAGGAATGTGCCCTGTCTCAGTTTTTGTATGTGTTGGCTCATGAGCCATTGGTGCGAAGGTTGGATGCTTTTGGAGGCATCCCGCGTGATCTGAGCTGTTGATGAACTGCATCAGCGTTATGTAGAAAACGCCATTAGAAGATGCGAAGCGGTGGCAGGGGCAAAAAATTAACCAGGATAAATCAATCGGCTTGCAACTCGGGGCAAGTTGATGTCGATCCGGTTAGCATGTTCGGAATCTGGTTCGCTCCGGACCTCCAGATAGAGAAATATTGGAGTGCGGTCACAAGCATGGTTACTGTCCTAACCCAGATTTGGTCTGGAAGGGCGTTATCACTATTAAGGAGGGAGGAGGTGACACAGATGTACAGAGCATCTGTAACCATCTACCGTCTGACCGGCGTGCCTTGCCCCGATTCGTGACTGAGCAAGTTGGAACAACTCCGCTCCTGTTTTTTGTGGAAGGGGGCTCCACTTGTAAGGCGCTCGATTTGCTGCCATACGCCTTTAACGTGTGGGCAAGGGATGCCGTGGCTGAAGATGCGCAGGTTTAGGCATCTCTGGCTTTATCTGGATGGTGATCCGGTGTGGTCACCGCTTGTGAAGTTTTTCTTAGCGCTACTGACCTCTCAACTGGAGTTGGGTCCTTGGGTCAGGCGGAGACCTAGAATGGATGCCTGGCAGCTAGAGTGCCGACAAGCACTAACGCTACTCTTCCGGGAGGGCAATACCAGTAGCTAGAGTTCCATTGCAAACTTCTATAGCGGGTTAGTAGAGTTTAAGTCAGAAGATATCTAAGGGGAAACGCTAGACTTTGATGGAAATCATTTAACCAACCTGTTCGAAAGAACCTTCAGGCCGGGTTATCTGGATAATTACCAGAAATCCCTGACCTGGATGTGTTACCGATCAGTCTTATTTGTTCTATGGAGGTTAGTAAGGCACAGGTGTGTCATCCTACCGACCTGTGCAAGGTGCGGGTAAGACAGTGAAATTGTCCTGCACACTTTTGTGCAGTGTACGGGGATTAGGGAAGTGACAGCCTATGTCGAGCTGTTATTTCTCAACGAGAGAAAGAGTGCAGCTACCAGCTGAATCTATCATTAAGATTGTGCCGCCCTCCTCCCTGAACAGGGAAAGAAAGGCCTGTTTTCTCTGTCTAGTGGCCATACTGAAAGAGACAATATGGAGAACATGTGTAAAAGGGATCGCATGAGGTACCTTCATCTCTTGCCGGGGTTGGTTATTTTAGCCACCATCTCGAAAGTAAAACCCGTTTGGAGAAGAGATACCTGTTCCATATTGTGATTGGTAAAAGATGGACGAACGTGGTGAGAAAGTTGCGAGTAAATGGAAATGTTTAAGTGCAGCCATCCTACGACATAAAGGGATACACTGGAGACCTGCGGTGGGTGAACCAACCGTCGATAGAAAGTAAATTTCTAATTATTTCCTCGTTTTGATAGAATTTTTATTCCATTTCGTTATTCGATTTCATTATATTTATCATCGCTCTCCCAGCGCAATGTATATTAATTTCACCGCCCTTGTGATGTCCCCTCTGTGTTGAGCCCTATACGGCTAAAAAAAAAAAAAAAATTGCCGTCTGAAGGGAGTACATGAATTCCAACTGTATGAAACTTTTAGTAGTGTGGGCTATACATGTGCGGTGGTCACAAAAAACAATATTTACTCTCGTTAGATGGAGAACTCCTTTTGTTAGATCTGGTCATACGGACTTATTCATATATATGTGTGCGTGTATATATATATATATATATATATACATACATATATATATATATATATATTAGTTTATGTATATATTAATATTATCTCAGTTATTAAAACTGTCGATAATTTAAATACGTTCATAGTTACCAGAGGTAGCAAAATTACACTAAGAAACAAGATATCACAGCCGTTTTACAGGTAGAGATACCAAGTTAAAGTGATACATTTTGAGAAGATATGGAAAATATCGTAAGTTACCCTATCTTTTCGTTTTTGTCTTGCTATTACATGTTTTATTATGAACTCCCTGAAGAGAAATAAGTGAGGAACCCCAACAGCTCTTTCTTCTTTGTGAAAGTGCTCTTATTTATTTTGAAACATGTGTAGGAATTAAAGGAACTTTTATTGACATGCGTTTTGCTCCATTTATTATTATCCATATATATATATATATATATAAAAATTTAAATGATAGGGGTTAAAAAAATTGAATCTTAATTTGATTAATATCAGTTTAAAAGCAGTGGCCTAGCAAATTGAAAAATCTGAAGATTCAGAAAAATTATATCACATATATATAAGAGGGTTGACCACTAAGTGGACCTTCATTTTGCTAAAAGACGAAGACCTATGGTTTGACCACTAAGAAAAGGGATATCTACTCAGTGGTCAACCCTCTTATGTATATATATATATATATATATATATATATATATATATATATATATATATATATATAGAGAGAGAGAGAGAGAGATAGAGAGAGAAAGAGAGAGAAATAGAGACAGAGACAGAGTGTGAAAGAGAGAGTGAGAGAGATTGAGAGGGTGAGAGAGTGAGAGAGAAAAAAGTATATCTTCAAGTAGACTTGGTCAACGAGCAATACTGTGCCTTGCTCAAGAAAAAAGTGCGCTGCTCTACAAAGAAAGCTGCATTTTTCGCTTTCCAGGCTCAACGGATGCTCAATCCAGTATATTTAGCATTGGAGATTATTTTCATATCCTTTTTATCTCGTCTCAGTTCCAATGAATATCTATTTATAGATCTATTAATATATCACTTAATGTCCTATTGATATATTGATATATCTATAAGCTTGTGTACGTGTCTATCTATCTATCTATCTATCTATCTATCTATCTATCTATCTATCTATCTATCTATCTATCTATCTGTCTGTCTCTCTATCTATCTGTCTACCTGTCTGTCTGTCTGCCTCTCTGTCTGTCTAAATATCTATCTAGATAGCTAATTAACTATCATATCTACATCTTCTGTATCTGTATAGTCACATTATAGGATAAGCTTTTATACCAAATTACAAAAGAATAAAACTAATAATGGTGGTGCCCACCATGTTCATAGTCCTTGGTCTACAACGTATAGACATTAAAAGTGTAACACCCACTGTTATTTCCTAACCAAGGGTTTGTGCTTTAATTTAATTATCTATCGACATATCGTTTGCAGAGATTTTTAAGTCTTCATGACATTGTTTTATTTTGTTAGATATGTCAATAGTGCCTGCGACTCGAGCACACAAGTGCAACATATAGATTTCTCCCTCTCTCTCTCTCTCTCTCTCTCTCTCTCTCTCTCTCTCTCTCTCCATTTCTGTCTTCGCTCTCTTTGTCTCCCGTTCACTCTCAATAAACATATATATTCCTCCATGCGAGTTATTACCATCCTTGATGTTGGCGTAATACACGGACAAAAGAGCCATGTTCAAAAACAAGCAGAATGATGATATAATGTGTATGCGTGTGAATGCAATTTAGTCTATAAACAACACATGGAGAAAGATAGAAAGGAGAATGATCGTCTCTGCAAATTTTAATTTGATTTATTTGAAACTGTCGCATGTGAAATTGCTTGTAAAGATTTTTGACACGTAAAGAATTGTCAAGCAAATTTGTAGTAAATGTGTCAATCATTGTATTGTCTAATAAATTTTACTATTAAAAGAAAGGAAGCTATCACGACTTTCTATTTTACAGTCTAGACGATGTGCATTTCGTGATGTTTTCGCACACTATATTCTATAAATAATAATTTGGACACTATGGGTATTCTTTTCACGCAGACACGCAGTGATACACACACACACACACACACTCATACGCACATACGCATAGAGATAGACGCCGAGACACATGCACACATAAACATCAATATTTATTGCACTGAAATGTATTCATAAAAATTAGGAAAATTATATTATACTAGCTGGCCCCTTGCCTTCAAAAATGACAACTAATCGTAGTATTTTATATATAAATATGGATGGTAAATCAAATTAATACACTTGTAAATGTTCACATACATTCACATACTTCCCTTGTACACACACACATACACACATATATTCTCACATGGTTGAAATGCTGTTTGATTTTTCTTTTCAGCGTTGATTGTTCACCATCCCACCGGTTTGCCATCACACCTTCCTTCCTTATTCAGCTATCACTCCTTCCTTTCTCATTCATATGTTGTAACGGAGAAAAGCACAAGAGTATTATTATAGTAGATGTATATGAAGCTTGCATGAGATAGTTATTTGGCTATATTCAAATAATGTCTGTTAATCAAACACATCGCCAGAAAAACAAAGTATTGCTGTTTGACATGAAAACAAACTGTGTAGATGCCAGATAACCGTTTCAGAAAATTGGAACACGTCAAATATAAAAAAAAAGAACGTACAAACACACATTTATACATACAACTATCTCCTAGCAGTTTCGGTCTACTAAGTCCGCTCAGAGGGTTTTGGTTAGCCCGCACCTATAGCAGAAAATACTTGTCGAAGGTGACATTCAGTGAGATTGAACCCAAAACCATAGTGTTGAGAAACAAAGTTCTTGCCAGACAGCTATTCTTACGGATACTTGTGCTCTGTTGTTTATTTTTGCTTTTGCGAAAAGTAGACACATTTTCGAACCTGGACTCTGAAGAAGGCTCATAAATGTGGCAACAATTATACCTCTACCAACTATTAGAGTAAGAAAACTAAACATCTTCGTTATGTTCACTTAATATGCTAGAAATTACGGCCGCAAGTCCTTGGAAGTATGCACTATTAGCTTTCAACTTGGAAGGATACACTGTAAATTGTTGACTGCTGTACCACATTTATTAAAATGTCTACTTTATCTCGTCTGCAATCATCAGAAACAATTTATTATTATTATCATACTGCTGCAGAGAAATTTTTCGTATGTTGCACGTATATATTAGCAGCTTGAGATAACTATTGAAGTTACCGTAAGAGTTTTCCTCTTATATATCAAAATTCCTATCTTCCCACGCTGAGGAGTTCCTTTGTTTTTTAAATGTCATTGTTTTCTCATTTAGTATCTTCTGAAGAACTGTTAGCTTTTTCTTTTTGTATACTCAATTGCTTTATTGATGTAATTTATATTCTACTACCAATAATTGACATTCATGTCCCATCAGTTTATTTATTCTGCTTCAGCTTTCGCTGTAGCTTATCAAACGAACGATCTTACGTTTTTGAAAAGATTTCTCTTGTTTTTGCTTGTTAATTTCTGATAACTATCCAACTGTATATCTTGGTATTCTATATTTCTTCTCTTATTTCTGATATTTATATACGCCAATATTTTCAATTACGTTACCTTCATTCTTTAATGAAAATTTTCTTTTCATTTCTTTTTTACATATTCAATTATATATTGACAAACTTTCAATAATTTTCTGATCTCATTATATTATATTCGAAAACAAACATTTATTGCCAGTAAAATATATCAACCGTCTCTTTTTCCCCAACAAGTTCCTAAAGAGGCATATATCTGCTTGTAATTAACAGACACAAAATTTCTTTCATAATATATAGAAACTGCAAGCGATTTTAATATCTATATTTTGGGTTGTTCAAGTGTATAACTGGACTTTAAGAAACGGCATCTTGATATCAACAACACTGTTATCGAACAAATATAAGAGCAGTACAAAGAGATACAACAAAAAAGCCTACTGAAGGTGCATCGTGAAAATATTCTGCATTTTATATGAAACAAAAGTGAGAAGGCAATTTTGCTAATACTAAATATTGTTGTTAAACCCGCAAGCATGGTTCAGTGATCAAGAATCTCAGTCCACTGCAAATATCCCTATCCCTGAACTCGACCTATGGTAACTATATAGCTATAAGATGTGTTTAATTTATTCTATTAATAAGTGATAGTCTTCAATACTGCGTGTTTCATTTTGAAGGTTAACTTCGTGAGTCTTCCACTAATACGTAACGTGAGGACAATGTTTTCTTGACCAGTATACAATATGAACAAAAGAGTTTCGTATTTGTTAGATGAGATTGATGAATAAATGAAAATCATACTATGATGTCTGCTTTCTTCTAGCTTTTTTTTGCATGTTTCTTAAATGAAACACATTAACATAAATAAATATTTATATGATATTATAAAGAATAAAAAGTAACAAATAATTATCTGCACAAGAGATACAGTTATATATTATAGGTGGAGCACAGTCAATTTCAAAATCCTCTTTCGCTAATGTTTTATGCTGACAGTAAAACATGTAGCAACAAAACCGGAGAAAATTATAGTGGTACAAATAGAGTGAAGCGACGAAATGCGACTTAAATCTTACAAAATACAAATATAGGGCATCAGTTCTTGCAATAAATTTCGAAGGTACCATCGAGGTATTTATAAACAATGAATGTCAAAATTTCTGGAGCAAAAGAATTCCAACTGCTAGTGTAATCTATCAAGTAGAGTTCTATTAGATCGTCAAGTATGAAATTTATAGAAATGAAAAAAAAAACAAACTTGCTAATGCTTTATAAACACAAGGAATAGTTTTATTCATCAAAGTATGCACCCATATTGTCAATACACTTTTGTTATTTCAGCGGTAGCTGGTCCATCCCGGAACTGTAACACCCTAGAAATCTAGAGTCAATAAAATCTTGGAAGGCTTGTTTTACAGTATCGTCGGAATTAAAATTTTTTCCTGTCAAAAAGTTATCCAAATTCTGGAGGAAGTGGTAATCAGTGGGGACAAGATCAGGTGAGTATGATGGATGACGGAGAACTTCCAACTCCAACTCTTGTAGTTTCTCCAATGTCATTTTTGCGACCTGTGGTCTGGCATTGTCTTGCAATAAAATAGGAGTGGATCTGTTAACTAATCTAGGCTGTTTTCTTTTTGTAAGTTTCTGTATCATTTGGTCCAGTTGACTGCAGTATACCTCGCCCATGATTGATGGGCCAGGTTTAATGAAATCAGTATGCATCACACCTACGCCAGACCACCAAACATACACCATCATCTTCTTTTGATGAATTTTGCATTTTGGACTGTTTGGTGGCTGGTCTTTGTCCAACCATTGTGCTGAACGTTTACGATTGTTGTATTGGATCTATTTCTCATTACATGTTACAGTTCGATTCAATAATGATCATTTTTGTGACTAGAAAGTAGCATCATGCAAGCTTCCAAACGTTGCGGTTCCTTATCTTCATTGAGTTCATGTGGAACCCACTTATCCACCTTTGTCACTTTAATGATTTGAACTAGGTGAGTCAATATCATTTCCTTGCTAACACCAAACAACAACGATATTTCACGGGCACTTTGAGATGGATCTGACTCGATGGTGGCTTTCTGTTCGTCATTATCTACCTTTGTTTCTGGCCGACAGTGTTGATCATTTGTGAGGACAAAGTAACCACAACGAAATTTTACAAACCAATTTGATACTGTTTGCTGTGTAATAACATTAGAATGAAATATCCATTAATATTCCCAGCTGCCTGTGATGCTGTATTTCTAAGAAAGAACTCATATTTAAACACTGTAAGAATATCTGACTTCACCATCTCTAAACAAAAATAGCAAAAAATGAGTTATAAATATTTTATAAAGCGCAAAATGAGTTAGAATAATAGAAAAAATGTGTCAGCTTTCTAACAAATATGGAAGATTGTCTAAATATAATAATAGCGCAAAATGAGAGACTGGCAAAGTTTACCATATACCTTAATACAACTTTCATACTCGACGACCTAACCTAATACTATAGCAACAGTAAGTCATCAGTAATTATATGAAATGTATCACGTATAATTACAGCTAATAGAAAGCTCACCGATTTCAAGTTATAAAGCTTACAGTAAAAGTGCTTTCAAGTAGGAATTATACGCTTGTAACAGCCTAAAATAAAAATAAAGATTTTACCGGAATTTACAAATACATTTAAATGAGAGGCGATCACTTCTATCAGACATTTCATAAACGATAAGAGTTAATCGTTGTTCTCATAATTCAGATAACTCCATTTCATTCATATAACCATAACTGAAGCAATGAAAACAGGAAATATTAATAAATTAGGATCCTTCTGAATTTACGGGCACCACTTTTCATTTATGTTTTGTGTAGTGTTTTTGGTACCGAAATACTTTCAAACTTCGTATACTTGTATATTTTATGGTATAGAACAGATAAATGTTTTTGTATTCGAAGTTATTTCATGTAAAAATTGTCATATTTCGGTAATTTCAACCAATCACTGACGTCTATTGAGGTGAAAACCATTACTGCTGTGAATTGTGAACACCACACGTTGTCCGGTGTAATGGGATATTTTCCCTTGAATAAAATTAGTGCCGTTGTTTATCAACAAAAGCTATCAGCGGTGATGTTATTTATAACATCGTTCGTGCGTTTGTACTGGTTTTAGCTTTAGGGATTTAGGGTTAGGGTTAGTTTTAGGGTTTGGGTTAGGGTTAGTTTTAGGGTTTGGGTTAGGGTTAGGGTTAGGGTTATGATTATTTTTGCCATAACCTAACTCATAACCCTAACCCTAACCCTCACGCTAACCCTAACCTAAAACCCTAACCCTAACCCTAACCTTAAAACCTTAACCCTAATCTTAGCTCTAAAACCCGAACCCTAACTCTAAAACCCTAAACCCTTACTAGGGAATAACGATATAATTTCCAGGGAATAACGATCTTGACACCGGCAAAAAATATTATTTACAAAAGCAGCAGTAACTGAATTCAGCTGAACAGACGTCAGTGATTGGTTGAAATTACAGAAATACGACAACTTTAACATGAAATAACTTGCAATATAGAAATTTTTGTTAAGAAGGCTAAGAGAAAAAGATTTTGTATACGACACATTCTACCAGTATCTCAAGTTTGAAAGTGTTCCGTTAAGAAAAGAAGTGGTGCCCGTCAATTCAGAAGGATCCCTAAATAATAATAATTTATACCGACTAACGCACATATACTATATATATTATTTATACAAATACATGCATATGTATATGTATATATATATATATATATATATATATATATATATATATATATATATATATATATATATATATATATATATATATATATATATATATATATATATATATATATATATATATATATATATATATATTTAGTTCTTTCTTACAAAAAATATAGAACTGCTTAAGAAGTTAAGAAGTGCTCGTGTCGAACCCGAGACAAAAAAATATATATTATATGTACATATATATGTATGCACTCCCCTACACATATGGTAGTGTATTTTTTGTTAGTTAAGCTAGTTCATGCATTATCTTCAAACACTTCGTCTCCGTCCAGGTAATTAGATTTAAGGAGAATTTCGATGCGCGTAATTACAGTTATTTAACTTGAATTTACTATGAATATATTGTTGCTTATCAGGTTGAATTAGAAGAAAATTGGAGCATAGGAATCTGGTGTATATTATTTCCTGCTTTTTTAAAATTCTGTATTCCTTTCGTTAAATCCAATAATAATCCTAGCATAAAAATTCCATAAATGCTGCAGGAATCGTATTCTTCCTTACTTATATCAAAGCAAGTATTAGTTCGTCTAATCTCACCTGCACACAAAAATGTTTAATGAATCGTGAAATTAAATAAATAAATAAATAAATAAATAAGGCAAAAATATATGTGTATATTTACAACTTCTGTAATTATTACTATTGCCATACTGAAGTACCGTTGTTGGAAATGAAAACAGAAAGAATTTTACTTAAGTATATTCAACAAATTTAACGTAATTGAAAACTATTAATGCATTTAGACTATTAATGCCGTTTCAGCAAGATACGTAGAATTCAGTAAAATTATCATAATCTTAGCAGGAATGACACCTGCATTGTTCACTCACAACGCTACGTATTTACATATATATTCATACGCATAAGTAGGCACAAGCGTTGCTATGTGGTAAGACGTTTATCCCCAACTATATGGTACCGGGTTCAGTCACACAGCGTGGCAACTTTGGCTAATGTCTTCTACTATAGCTCTGGGCCGACCAAATCCTTGTGAGTTCATTTGGTATCGTTTACGTATATATATCTGCTAATACCTTACAGGTACCACGTACTGGTTGTTTTTTGTGTTTGTTCTTCGTTCTTTTGGGGGCGGGGAGTATTTAAATATATATATATATAAAAGATGGAGGTAGAAATAGTACAGAAGTAAGTCTAAGACATTTAAATTTACGAGGGAATTTAATAAAAAAATTAT
Source organism: Octopus bimaculoides (assembly GCF_046866305.1). Lineage (NCBI taxonomy): Eukaryota > Metazoa > Mollusca > Cephalopoda > Octopoda > Octopodidae > Octopus > Octopus bimaculoides. The sequence continues at coordinate 61,294,024 of NC_142932.1, read as the reverse complement.
ATAAAGAAAATATTCACGGTTTCGATATATCTCATCAAATATCAGTTAAAATTTATTAAAATTTGAAGTAAAAACAGTTCATCTTCTCTCCAGGGACTATATATATCCTAGCAGAGACACCTTGTTTACTGGTTTGAAAGAAGGTGCCAAAATTGTACTATGAACATTGAAAATTTATTCAGTTGAACATATATAAGAAATGGTTGTTAATTTTCATATAGAAAATAGACCTATTTTCTTCTGGCCAATATTATCATGGGTGCATATAAACTTCTGATCTATGACCTATAGTATTTCAATCTGTAAATGAAGCAAACATCGCACAGACTTTGGCTTACATCTAATACAAAATAAGTAAATAAAAGTTCGGGGAACGCTAAAAACTTATGTACTATAACTTATTGAACTTTAGTATTACAAAAAAAAAAAAAGATACAAATAGCTTTCCTTAAACGAATATGGTTTGATGTTGACAATATCAATTCATAGTTATTAATCATTCTACAAATTTTAGTTTATTGATCCCATCTTCCTTATAGACAAACTTTCGGATTTTACCAGTAGGGGCAAAAATGAAAAGATTGGTCTTACTCCCCACGTTGGATGTCCCAACATATAACTGACCGTGTGAAAAACAGTCCTCTTCTAATTGCAAATCAGCAACTTTCTAAGTCTGACCATGGGACTTATTAATAGCCATCGCAAAAGAGAGACATATTGGAACTTGAAGTCATTTGAACACGAGGGTATATCGGAAGGCATTAATGGTAAGCGAAGAGTAACAACATCTTCACCTTTTCCACAGCAAGAAATTATTGTGGCTCGTATGACATTTCTCATTAATTTCTTGACAAAAAAGGCTTGTGCCATTGTACAGCTTTGGTTGAGAAAGTTTGCAGAGAATCATAATTGGAGCGCCTAGTTTGAATGGAAGGCAATGAGGAGGAGCTCCTGGTGGCTGCAATGAATTTAGGAAATCAATCAGGTAATTAACTATTTCCGATTCATCCACAACCGTGTCTATAGATTTGTAAGTATGTTCGAGTGTTTCATTTAAATTATTCACAGGAACAGTTATTTCTTTGGTACCATGATTGCTCTTTCGCACAACCAAGCAGCATTTGTGTAATTTGAAATTATATTTGGAGAAACTTTTTCAATAAGTTCCTCAACCGAACTAACCAAGGTGCAGATTTTTGATGGATTCGAGTCATTTTCATGATTGATATCTAGCCTTCCTTCTCCAAGTTGCAAATTGTTCCGTCACATGATCCCCATGCAAATGTGCCCTTATGTTTATAGAAAGCTCTAGCACTTTGCTATGTTTGCACAAAATAGAAGATTTCAAGCATGCTTTCAATTCATCCGCTTTGGTTCTCCTGAGAATCACTGGCAAAGTGTGTCTGAAATCACCTGACATTTCTATTGTTACACCTCGCATCAATCAACTGAAATTGTGCAAATCCTGCAGTATTCTTTTAACAACTTCTGATTTTTTATAGGACATTGTAGCTTCGTCTCATATATGATCAAAGAACATTTCATGAGAACTTGAGCAACAGAAGAACTTATACTAATATTGCAGACAAGTTCATCATTTGAAGTTAGACTGAATCGCAGCTTGAATTCTGCGTAAGCATTTTGACCTCCCGGGAGTAAAAGTTGCAGCAATTCCAAAGCTCACTACAGCTGCCGGACTTTGGCTAGTACTAAATTTATGACAAAAGTTTTTCCAGTTCCTCCTGGTGCGTCAAGGAAATATAACCCTACTCTTTTATGTGTTACTTAGTCAGTGATTGTTGTATTTGCTAGATGTTTGTCTGGCAAACGTTTCGGGACATTTTTGTCAAAGAATCTTGCTAATGAATAAATATCATATGAAGTTTCTCGCAAACCTTCTTTGATCAAATTATTCACCTCATTTTGATGAGTTTCAGGCAAGCTAAACTTGATGAGCTTACCCCCTCCCATTGAGACAACGCAATTTTTAATATCAACTAATGCAAAATTATAACTGTCATCGTTCAATATTATTTCCCTCTGAGGAAATCTTAATTGCGCTTGATATTTGTAGTCTTCTGATAAATCATTCTTATATTTGCGCCAAAACGCCAGTTCAGGAGAAGAATTGCAAAAAAGATCGCACAAAGAAACAGTTGTGCGTGACACTGGAGCCTCTGCCATTGTTCTATCCGACTGATTGTCATCTTCCAACAAATTTAATGCTAAACAGGCTTTTCTATATGTAAGGACATTTTGACCATCAATCATTCTTAGGAAGGAGAATGGATTCGGTACTTCTATTTCACGAAGAAGCAGCTTCAAAAAGAAACATTCATATTGACTCGGATGCACAGAGTAAACTCTTCCGCTAGTCGAGTGAAATAATTTTATACTTGGATGAACCTCAACGTCAGGTCCACTTTTTCTTATAGCAATATAAAGTAATAGAGATTATTACAGTTATAGACACACACACACACACACACACACACACACACACACACGCACACACACACACACACAAACACACACACACACACACACAAACACATACACACACAAACACACACACATATAAACATATAAACACACACAAACACACATACACACAGACGCATTTTATTATGTGTCGTTATATTATATATATGGCATACCTACAGAATGGCGCCCCAGGGAACATGAGTATTTTCAAATGGAAAGTTGTACAAATATGCTGAAGAGAGACAGGAAAATGACAGCTAACCTCATAACTTCTGATGTGGAATACGTGAAACAAAGGAAAAATGCTGGAGTGAAATCTAAGTTTCGGCTTCTATTCTGATGGTATGCAGGGAATAACACGAAAGTGATCTACGGTTTGTGTTTGGAAGTTAGGCAGCGAAAAAAACCAAAACTGATCTACAGATATAAATATAGAACGAATGCAAAATAATACTTATATTAATAAGAAGTAATGGCATCAGAACTGTTCAGAGATGGTTCCAGAGCTCTCGTTCATTAGATGATAGCCTTGAAAATAAACCTTGAAAATATACCTTGAAAATAAAGGTGTAGGCCAAAATATGTTAATCGTCATGATGGATTAAATGCTTTGGTTGAACAAAATCCGAAAACAATGTTTCGAAAACTTTCATCAGAACTCCAAAGATCTCGCACAACTGTTTTTGGACACCTGCAAAAAATTCGAAAAATCAATAAAACGGATTACGAAAAACGAGATTACAGAAAACAAAACAAAAACAGACGCTTCGAAGTGTGTTCCTTATTGCTTTCTCGACTGGAAAAAGACTATTTTTGCATCAAATCATAACTTGTGATGAGAAATGGATACTCTTTGACAACGGCAGGAGAACAGGACAGTGATTAGATGCAGAAGTGTCACATAAAGGCTACCCAAACCCACCATTGCACTCTAAAGAGTTAGTGGTCACTGTATGGTGGTCTGCGAACGGAGTTATTCATTGTTCATTTTTGCAACAAAGAAAAACTGTAACAGCAACATTGTATTTCAAGGAAATTTATTGAAAGCATGAGAATTTGAAAAAGAAACAACCCAGACTATTCAATAGAGATGGCCTACTTTTGTTCCACGACAATGCACGTCCTCAAGCTACGGTCCAAAAACTTTTCATAAGCAATAAAACATACTTAAGTAGAGAAGAGGTAACTGAAGCATTCAGACAGTTTATGACGGCAAAAAATGAATTTTTATTTTTAAGATGCAATTTATGACATAGAGAAACATTGCGTAAACGTCATACATGAACATGGATCATACTTTGATTAAATTAATCAGTTCTCTCACACATCTGAAACATTTTATTGATAGTTACCAAATAGGGCATTTCATGTGAAACAATCTAAAATATATGGTTGTGCGGTAAGTAGTTTGCTTACAAACCACATACTTCCTGGATCAATCCCATTGTGTGTGTGTGTGTGAGTGGGTCCCCCACTAACATCGCTTGACAACAGATGTTGGTGTGATTACGTTCCCGTAAACTAGCGGTTCGGCAAAAGAGCACGGTAAAATAAATACTAGGCTTACAAAAAATAAGTCCTGCGGTGCTCCAGCATAGCCGCATTCAAATGACTCAAACACGTAAAAGAAAAGAATATACACACACACACACACACACACACACACACACACACACACACATATATACATATATATATGTATGGATATATATATACATATATACATATATATATGGATATATATATATATATATATACATACTACTCTTAACTGTGAAACGATCGTACTAAATTAACTAAAGGCAGGTGGGGTTTTTTTTACTCTTCTCTACTGTTTTTTGTTCTGTGTGTATCAAAAATATCGCTATCAATCTGGAGTAATAATTTGTAGTTTTGAAATCAGTAGTTCTTTGACTGCTATTTCTGAATTCTCAGTATGTTGGAGAAGCAGGTTACTGTCAATCCCTATATATTTATGATTATAAATGTTTTTTACCGGAAAGGTTTTTTCATACTGAGCTACCCGGCAAAATTGTTAATTATTAATTTTATTACTAATTGACGATTCCCTGCCCTGCATATCTATATATATATATATATATATATATATATATATATATACACATACTCACACAGAGACATGCAGGAATTAAATAGACACCTTCATTTTTCAAAAATTCTAAACGAAGCGTCTTAATATGTCTTCAGCGGTGTAGAATTTACGATGTAATTATTCTTTTACATTGCAGGTGCCATTATATTAAACATTTGTGAAGAGTAACTATGCCATGCACAAAAAAATCAGCAGAACTGTCAGATTTTCAAAGAGATCGTATGGTTGGGCAATCTGAGGCTGGTCTTATCCACCGAAAAATTGCCGAAAATCTTCAAATTCCTCTTGCTACTGTTAATAGAATTGTAGTGCAATTCAAAAGCCAAGGAAAAGTATGAACAGATTCTCGTCCCGGCTGACCTGGGCCCTCGGAAAGGAAGCTTCGCTGTTTGAAGAGAATTGTGGAAAACGAACCCCGTTCGAAGGCTTCTGACATTGCAAAACAGCTAGAAGTTAGTCCAAGAACGTGTATTACATATCTGCATAAGCTTGGTTTATGAACGAGCAGCTAGAAGAAAACTTCTCCTTCAATCAATTCATATTATGAATAGAAAGAAAGAGGCTTAAGGTGATATCAGAAAAATCCAGTCCATTTTGGTATAAAGTGATTTTCTCAGATGAATCCAGGTTTGCATTATTTTCAGACAGTGGACGTGTTTGGGTCTGGAGGTTTCCTAATCAAGAATTTGATTTGAAACGACTTCAATCAACTGTGAAACATGACAGTATCTCTGGAATAGTATGGGGAGCTGTCACCAGCAATAGACGTTCTGAGCTGATCGAAAGTGTCGGAACCATAAACTCTGAAAAATACAACGAAATACTTAAGCATGGACTACTACGGATGTATTCACACGATAACATAACGAAAAAGGAGATTTATGGAAGATGGGGCTCCATGACACATAGCGAAAAGGAATCGACAATGGCTGACTGAAAATGAGACCAAAAAAGCTTACATGGTCGAGCTAATCTCCTGACATGAACCCAATTGAAAATCTTTGGAGCATGCTCGATAGAGCTGTATGAGAATCTCAACAGAAACCTAAATCTAAAGATGAATTGTTTCGATTGTTGCGTAAAAATTGAGCAGAAATTCCACAGGAGACAATCACAAAGCACATCAGTCCAAAGCCAAAATGAGTTTCCGAATTAAAAACTGCAAAGAGAATGTCAGCTAAATACTGAAGTGTGTAGTCCTATCTATCGATTACATTTCAATTGTTCTCTTTGCGTATTAAATAAAATATTTTGTAAATTGAATGTGTCTATTTACTTTCTGCACGTCTGTATACATATATATATGTGTGTGTGTGTGTGTGTGTGAGAGAGAGAGAGAGTGTGTGTGCGTATATATATATATATATATATATATATATATATATATATATATATATATATATATATATATATATATATATGTATATATATATATATATATATATATATACATATATATATATATATATATATATGTATATGTATATTTATATATATATACATATGTATGTATATATATGTATGTATATATATATATATATATATATATATGTATATATATATATATATATATATATATATATATATGTATATATATATATATATATATATATATATATACATACATTCATACATACATATGTACACGCATACATACACACGAATATATATGTATGTTCGTTTCTATGTGTGTGTCTTTGTACATGTATTTGACCCCATTAAAGATTGATAACCGGTGTTGTTTTTTTTACGTCTGTTGGAATAAGTATCTGGCTTAAAAAGTAAGTATTGGTATTGGTTAATGTGACTAAAGCTGTCAAGGCAGTTTCCAAGTATTGCTGCAGACTAATGACTGAAGCAAGACAAAAGATATATCTCTGAACACACACAGGCACACATGCATATACATATATCTATATACGACCCACGACTATGATCCAGTTTCATCACACACGAAATGCACAAATGAACATTTATTCATATTTGTAGTTTCTGATTTCAAATCACAAAATGTAAATAGAATAATCGTATTAAAAATCTCAATCTCTTCCAAATGAAACGATTCTATATTATGTATATTGTTTTCAAACTTTGGTACATGTCCAGCACTTTCGTGGGAATGGGTAACTTGATTACATCGACCCCAGTGCTCAACTGTTAATTATTGTTTTGTCCGCGAAATGATGAAAGGCAAATTATTCCTAGGCGGAATTGAAACTCAGAACTGAAAGACGAACGAAATGCTGCTAAGCAGTTTGCCTTGCGCGGTAACAATTCTACTAGCTCCACGACTTACTCTATATTATGCATATTGATGATAAAATCAGAATTCCACTGTGTTTTTTTAAAGCATTAATTCTGTTTAACAAATCCCAAACTTTTGTAATATGCTGTTTTGACTAATTATATGATGAAAAATATAATCAAGAAAATACTTTCATAAAGCCTTATAAAATCGTTGTAATTGATATTTTAAAATAAAATTTCAAGAAGCAACGCGTTTCATTGAAAATATCTAAATAAAATTACAAGTCAGGAATATCCGAACGATTTTTTGCTGCAATGAATATTATTAACTATGTCTATATTGAATCAATAAATGCAGGAAGAAATATGAGATTTGACCCACTTACAGTCCAAGTTATGAATAAAATTTACCTAGATTCGATTTGCATTTCATCATTCTCTAGTTATTAACGTAAGTACTACATTAGCTTCCATTTACTGGAGTATACAGCACATCTACAAAAATTCTTCTGCACCGCATTAAATCTCTCTGTATCGTAGAGAAAACCCCTTCAACTATGCGATTACACATTTCGGAACGCTTAATTTCACATATATCAGTGATGCAACAAGAATGGTTATATGTATACAGATACCAATAATTTCAGAAGGAAATCAAAATCGATAGGTAGATTTTAGTTGGTCGGTCACTAGATCAACTAATAAAAGGTATCCTTTTCATTACACGCACTAATAAAATATTTTTGTATTACATGCACACACACACACACGCACACACACACACATACACACACACACACGTACACACACACAAACACACACATTTATATTCATTCGTAGGTATGCGTATGCAGGTCAAGAGAATAATATTCTATGAATTAATACTTAAGAAAGTAATTGGTTATATCCGAAACGTATAAATATCCCACCACTGCCTTAGAAGAAAGTGCGATGTAGGCATGAAAAATACCAGTTTGTAGAAAATGATCACAAATGAATGAACGAATTTCAAGTTAAAAAAACGTCATATGCATATTTAGTTTAAATGAAATGGAATGGATCCATAACTATCATTTTAGAAATAAAATATTGAAGTGAAATAAAATTTTTAAGAAACTGAAGATCAACCATACTTAATGTGAAATCACTTAAATAAATTATACAGTCAATCATTTCTATAGCAATAAATAAATAAACAAATAAATCAATCAATCAAAACATTCTTTTTCTTTCTCAGTGGAATATATCTCCTGAAAATTATTGCTTCTTCATTTCGGAATTTTCATGAAACGCATGATCAATTGCTCCAATGGCATTTAGTTATTAATAGTTAAACTTATAATGGTTAATTATACTTTTATACTCTAGCCACAAGATCCGAAATTTGGGGGAAGGGGCCAGTCGATTAGATCGACCTCAGTATGCAACTGGTATTTAATTTATCGACCACAAAAGGATGAAAGGCAAAGTCGACCTCGGGAGAATTTGAACTCAGACGAAATACCAATTTCTTTATTGCCCACAGAGGGCTAAACATAGAAATGGACAGAACAACTGATGGGATCAGTAAATCGGTATGATTTTACATAAAATATGACTTTTAAAAATTAGATAAAATATATAAAAATGATCGAATGAAATTAACAATACAGGGACAATACAAATGAAACGATGATCAAGCCACGCTCCGACCCCACAAACCCCGATCTATCGCTGGTACCGTTTTTTGTTCTTTTTCCGTCTATTCACACGGTTCCTTACATGCACAACACTTGTGCAACATGCTTCCATCTCTTTTGGAACATACACTCCGAGAGACATCTCTTCTCCAGCCACACCTTCCAATTCAAATGAAAAGTAAAAAAAAAAAATGGTCGTAAATTGTGGTCAGAGATAAAGTTGCCTGTCTTAATTCCTTTTATCCTAGTCTTCCATAGTGCCTCTTTCGCTATTGCTACAACTGTGAGAAAACAATTCTTTCCTTCGTTTGTTAAAACTCCCGGTGGGTCAATTTTTGTAATTGACTCAGTCGACAGCTGTACTGTACCTTCGCCGGACAACAAGTGTTCAGCATAAGCCCACATTTCAGATATCTCCAGGCACTGAACGAGAGTGTGAGGAACGGTTTCCCTATCTCCACCGCACCTTGGACAGGTCGGCGACTGACGCTTACTGCGTCTTGTCAGCTTATCCCAAACGGGCAAGGCACCTCTGTAGCATTGCCAGGTTAAGAACTTTTGGAAGTTGTCCAATGTTCTCAACCCGAATGTACGGTGAAGCAGGCTGTCCAGTTGAATAAACCCGAGACCTAGAATCGCTCCCAGGCCATACGGCACCCCTTTATGCCATTCACTCGACCTTGGTCTACGAGAACACCAGGCTGACTGTTCGCAAAAACTTTTGAACTCGGGGAACATTTGTCTGGCCAGCGAAGACCACACCCATTCACTATTCAGGAGAATACAGAGGTGCCTCAACCTCAACGCATGCCTGCGCATCATTAACCAAGGCATCCCTAAACCTCTCTTTAAAGGCTTTTGACAGCAGACAGAGCGTTTCACACGTGGTGACCTGCCCTTCCACAAAAAGCGAAAGCGCTGTCTCTCCAACCTGATCAACTACGAATCCGGACAGGGGATGACGGTCAGGCGGTAGGTAATGACTGATGCGATAAACACATTGGCCACCTCCTCTTTCAAGGATAGCCACCGCCAAGAGCAGGTCTTGACTACTGCAGCCACCCTGCTCAATACCTCCGTCCAGGTCTTCTCTATCTGGAGGCCTGGTCCAAACCAAATTCACAGCAACTTAACCGGTTCCTCCGTCCCGCACCCAACAACGCTGTCTGAAAGCATCGACTTGCCAACCCAGGTGCCGAACTGCAAGCCGACCGACTTTTCCCGGTTAATCTTTGCTTCTGCCACCTCCTTGTTAGCCTGAATAGTCTTACCGACTTTACATAGGCGTGCTACTGAGGTTACGCTGATAGTTCCGCGTAAGCCGTAACAAACGCCTCTAGACCTGGTTCTCTCGGAATGCCACTCAACCTTCGCAGTAGGGGCTCGAGAGCCACCACATACTAAAGCGGTGAGAGCGTTTTCGGTAGCGGCAGTCTGGAGGAGAGTAATTTTCTCTTCCTGTTTGATTAAGACTGCCGCCACCAACCACATAGGATCCACTTCCGGTGGGACCCGTGTGATTTTAATTCTGGACGTTCTCATCCCCATATAAGTGGGGATGAGCGCCACGTCATCCGTTTTCAGCGTTTCTACTGAATGTTTTTTGTGCAATTTCATTGTTGGGAAACCTCACTTCCACCGTACCAAATTTCCTGCCTCTTGTCAGATAAACCACGTCGCTCCAGATTGGCTTCAGACTCTTCTCTATCTTCTCTTCTGTAATTTTTTCAATTTTTCTTTTTTGCAAACAGTAAGTTTCAAATATTATTGTTTTCAGTTTTCCTTCTAATAGTAATTTCTCCGGTGGTTGTATTTTAATCACGTTATCATTCATTTGCATCATTTCAGTGTATTTCTTGAAATCACACTAATTCCTCGAAAGTAGCCGGGTTCCACGCCCAGCTGCTAACGCGAAACTTTTTTTTCTTTTTTTGGTTGTTCAGTTTGGATGCTAGGTGCATCTCTACAGAGCCCATCTCCAAATAACTCATACATTTTGTTGTTCTTTTTTGCAACGGAGGAATCAAAAATTCCATTTTCGGAGGAATCCACTATTTCTTTGCTCGTAGTTGGCTTCTCGCCACACAACATGTAATTCTTCGTTTCAACAGGAGTAGCAAACATTTCTGTTCCAACGGTAGGTTCCTCGCTAGACGACATTTTTCCCGCCAACGGGTGAATGAACAACGCATGCTTTCTACAAGCACTTGGTGTGTTCAAACGAAAACTCCAACGGTTACGAAATTCAACAATTTAACAATAAACAGCAGTTATTAGAAACAGCAGTTATTATCAATAATTACACTAAGAAACAGCAATTTTCACCACGAACACATGTGCAACGCGTAAGAAACAAAAGAGAGAGACGAAATACCGCTAAGCATTTCGCCCGGGATGCTAACGTTTCTTATTTTTTATTGCCCACAAGGGTGTAAACATAGAGGAGACAAACAAGGACAGACAAAGGGATTAAGTCGATTACATCGAGCCCAGTGCCTAACTGGTACTTAATTTATCGACCGCGAAAGGATGAAAGGCAAAGACGACCACGGCGGAATTTGAACTCAGAACGTAGCGGCAGACGAAATACCGCTATGCATTTCGCCCGACGTGCTAACGTTTCTGCCAGCTCGCCGCCTTCATAACGGTTAATTATACATTTACATTCAATTTGATTTGAACATAATCCTAATGCAGAGGTCTTTATGAATTCAATTATTAATTATTTAGTAACTCATCAACTAAAGATCTTAGACTGATTGAACTGAAGTTATTGCTTTTGAAGTTATTGCTTTTGAAGTTATTGCTTTTGAAGTTATTGCTTTTGAAGTTATTGCTTTTGAAGTTATTGCTTTTGAAGTTATTGCTTCTGAAGGGTCTATTAACTACAGATAAGAAAGAAAAAGGTGCCTGTGTATACACTTTGGAATGATAGTAGTGATTACAACGCTGGCATTCGTTAGAGACAATGGATAGACATCTAAGGTTATTATTCTGCATGTTGGGAGTTAAGAAGACAAAAATGCAGAGAGACTCCAATTTCGAAATATTTAAAGACATGGAAAATTCAATCGAATCATTTCAAAAACTTAGTGATAATAACAGAGTGACAATACTGAAAAGAATTAATAAAACTATATGAAATAGTATAATAGAAGATTAAACAAGTGTATAAATTATAACCTGTTCGACAATATGATAAATGCAATAATGAAAAGTGTTGATATACTTTTATCGTTTAATGCCTTCACAAACCATTAAGGTATATAACCTTTCTTCTATGGCACTATATATGACCATTTATTATTATTACTTCGAATATATAAGGCAGAGAGCTGACAGAATCATTCGCATGCCGGGCAAAACGTATAGCCGTATTACGTCCGTCTCCATGTTCTTAGTTACAACTCCGCCGGTGTCGACATTGCCTTTCATTTTCACATGGTCGGTAACATAAGTACCAGTTCAGCACTGAGGTCGGTGTAATCGACTTGCTGGCCTTGTACCAAAGTTTAAAATCATAATTAATTCGGCGTGAGCTGGCAACATCGGTAGTTCGCTGGACATAACGGTCTGCGGCATTTTGTCTGCCTTAATGTTTTCAGTTCAAATTCCGCTGAGGTTAACTTCATTACTTCGGGGTCGAGGAAATAAATACCACTTGCACACAGGAGTAGATGTCATCAACTGACCCCTCTACTAAAATATCAGGCCTTGTGCCTGCAGTAGTAAGGATTATTCGGATCTTTTCTGTCTGGCTGCTACTTTTCAATTTCTTCAACTTTTTTTCGAATTGATTTCATATTTGATATGATTATGTTGTTTTGTATGGTCTTCATTGACAGGAAATTCATTTTCGCCAAAAATCTATAAACAATGGGTTAACAGCATTTAAATTTGTAAGCTACCTGTTTCCATAGTAATAAACCAAGCTGTTACGGAGCTGCTTACCCACGTGGTCATTTTTCGCTTTTTAAATGCTTAAAACACAGGCGGTGTTGAGTTGTGCTAAAAATAATAGCTAAATAGGTCTTAAATCTTTTTTTGGCTTTTCCATAATCGTTTGAATTCCGGTGTATTGAATACAAAATCGCAAAAATTTTCTGAAAATTGCAAAAAAGTGAAAATGAGGGGTTTTATGGTGTGCATAAAGCAGAATTCCACCAATATTTCATTTGTTAAGAGCTGACAACACGTGCAGTCACGCACAATATGACATCTTCGAAATTTTCTGCTTGTTGTGCCTTTGTCAAATCCTTGAAATATGCATACATACATACATACATGCATACAGCCCTTCCTGTTTGTTTTCACTGGCCTGTTTTTGTTACCAAATTTGACCCATCCGAAAAATCCCAAGTTTCATGTAATTTGCTTTGCGGGAGCAACTATTTTATCGAAAGCGTATCTTGTCGCTGAATTGCCTGAAATACGGCTGGAAAAACAGCCGACAACTGATGGAGTATCATTGGTTATGTGTCTTATTTTCCCTTTGTTTCTTTCGTTGTTGCAAAAAATGTTCATATTCCATGTATTCGCATTTCGTATCTCATGTTTTCATTTTTTGTTGTTGTTTACGTTCCGTGACGTCCTGTGCCCACATATGCATATGTACATACCTATAGATGTAAGTATCTACATATACATATTTATATATGCATACATATATTATCTGCATTATTATATGATTGAACCCTACGCATCCTTTTCCAAGTAAGTTTTATCTTCATAATTCTAATGCGATTCAATTCTATTCTATTATTCTATTACTCTTTCATTTTCTCCCCTTTTTTCTGTTCCTTTCTCTAATTCTTTTTATCTCCCCTTCTCCCACTCTCGTTTTTTTCTCTCTTTTTTACTATTTTTTTTCTCTAATTTTTTTCTTCTCACTTTCGCCATTATCTGTCTGTCACTCTCTCTCCTTCACTCTCCCTCTTTTGCTCTCTCGTGGCTCCCACGTGACCATCGTCAATCTTTCTTTCTTTTCATAACTTGTGTTTCTTTCTTTCTTTCTGATTCAGCTCGACGAATCAGATACATTATTGTCTGTCTCGTATCCAAGCTTGCTTCTTCGCGTTCGCCACCTCACCTTGTTAAGGCTTAGCAGCCCTTCCTTTTTGTTTTAACTGTCCTATTTTTGTTACCAATTTTGACCCTCCGCAAAATCTCAAATTTTATTTAATTTGCTTTGCAGGAGCAACTGTTTTATCGAAGGTGTATCTTGTCATTGAATTGCTCGAAATACGGATTAAAATATCAGCCGACAACTGATGAAGAGTCATTCGTTATGTTACTTGATTTGTTTTCCATTTGTCTCTTTCGTTGTTGTAAAGAAAGTTCATATTCCATGTATTCGTATTTCGTATCTCATGTTCTTGCTTTTTTATGTTGTTTACATTCCGTGACGTCTTGTTCGCACCTATGCATATGTATATACATATATATGTAAGTATTTACATATATGTACGTATATATGCATATATATATTATTTATATTATTATATATATATTCCTTTATTCCATTATTTGTTTCAGTCATTTGACTGTCGCCATGCTGGGGCACCGCCTTTAGTCGAACAAATCGACCCCAGGTTTTATTCTTTGTAAATCTATTACTTACTCTATCGATAAGTTTTTGCTCAACCGTTAATTTACGGGAACGTAAACATAGAAATATCGGTTGTCAAGCGAGGGTTCGGGACAAGCACAGACACACAAATACATAACACACACACACACACACACACACACACACACACACACACACACACACACACACACACACACACATATATATATATATATATATATATATATATATCTTGGGTGTACACTTAGGTGTATGATTACTACTGCATGATTAAGAACCTCGCGTAGATTATCATTAATCGTTCTGTTTCCAGTATATTGTTTATCCTGTCACTCTTCGTTGTATTAGTAGTTATGATATACACAGCACATGCAAAGGAAAACTGAGATTAAAATAGAATAAATTACTCGAACGTACGTACGTTTCAGCATCGTAATTTCCACCTAAGCGTGATGGGTCTATAAAGATAACACTTTATTGTATTCTCTAACAAAAGTCTAATATTAGATCATTTTAGAGTTAATATAATCCTTCATTTTAAACACCTATCAGAATACGAACTATATGTTCCAAATTCTTCTATGGCTTTACTTACTTCTTTACTAGCAGCATATACACTTCAATTAGTTGTTTTTACATTTAAATTAAAGAATTTTATATGCATTGTATTTCGGATAGCGCGTTTGCCTCTGTATTCTGGTGTTGCCTAAGGTAGTCTACGTCATCTTTGTAATGTGACACTACAATTTTAACATTATGCTCGTTAGCTTCAGAATTATTCACCAATTCAGAACCTAGAATTTCTTCTGAGTCGCTCTTTAGTGTCAGTCCTGTTAGGTAATTAATAAACTACATCGTCGTAAATGTGACTTAGAATTTCTATTCTAAGCATCTTAGACCCTTTCAACAAACACTATCACTTGTTTCACACAAACATTTTGATTTATACTCATAGTGTAGTGTCCTGGCGTACACATTATCTTGAAATTCTTTGTCTTTAACAAATGTAAGTAAAATATGAACCTTCATATACAAGACGTCTCAGTGTTTGAAGTTTCTTTCTTGTTAAAACACTTTACGTTTTCTCAAAGATGCGTTAAAATAACATATTCCCCCTTTAAAAATTTGCATTTCGTTTATACTGAGGTTTCTTTGTTGAATCCTCGAAAATATTTGAGCGTTAATAAAATGACTCGCATAAATATTGTTAATTTTCTGATTGCTTCAAAGGACACAGACTATCTGCTTACACTTATATAATTCGCCATAGACGTAGAGAGCACTTTTCGATTAAAATTGCTAATGTTCGCAAAGTGGTGAAAAAAAATATAATCCAGATATCAAAACATACAATTCCTGCAAAATGTCAAAATATTCAGCAACTTCAGTGCGACAGACAATTTCTTCCACCACAAGGCCGAGTGAATAAGGTGCGTGCTTGTACTGTATCTTTTTAAAGACTGCTTGTATCTCGTTCTCTGGATCTTTCCTCTTCGAATATCCATTATCGTATGACTAACAAAAGATATTTTCAAATGAAAAATTATCTACATGCAGAACTAGTATTGTGTCCAAACCGAAAATTTGTATCAGGAAAATGTTTCAAAATCTCTCACAGGATTTCTGTGTTGAACCACAATTTGCAGCTGGTCATCATGTGACAAGTTCGGTGCCGACTCAACAATAAAAGATTGGTATTCAGTGTCCAGCTTGATAATTTGATTCATCATTGCATCTCACAGAGTCATTCGTATGGTTTATATTTGGAGAGGCAAGTAGTGTACACTTTATCATTCATATATTCCCAAAACACCCATGTAAAAATTGGTCGAACTCTGAAACAATTCCAATGCTCCCTATAATGTTTATTTTTTTCAGTGAGTCCCAATTCGCACTTACTACCTAAATTACAAATATTATTCCCTTATGAGCGTTATAAACGCTACATATCTTTTAATACTTCCAACGTGTACAATTTTGATATCTGTTCTTCAATATTTTGATTCAGTGTTTCAGTTTGTATTTCATTGTTAGCCAACACTTCAAGGCATTCTTATGTTTTAAGAAATATTCATGTTTCCCCGGAGTCTTGTATGCATTCATCCATTCAGTAAACATATCTGTCATTGTCATTTAGAAAACAGTTTCCATACAAACACTATATACAAACTTAGCATTTTGAATAATGTAAAGGTGGTGATATCATTGCTTCACAATCTTGAATTAATTTTGAAAATGTCTGAGAAACTTTCTGCCATTTCTTATAAATACTGCTAGATTTTACAAACCCGTCTCTAGATAGGTTACTTGCTATCCGACTCAGCCGTTTCACTTGAAGCTAGTTGACTTTTATCAATGGGAGACAACTCCGAACGAATCTTATAACAAAAGCTTATGTAAAATACAGTCATCAACGTTGCGCTGGTGGATCGCCCGATCGTGGTAAATCAAGAAATATTAGCGCCAAATAGCGTTTAAGCTTAAGCAAAGAATATGAATATGTTTTAACTAATGCCGATATTGTTTTATTTACCACAATCGGGCATATACACGCATACACACATACATACACCCGCTTATACACACACACATATATATAAAATAAAAGAAGGAAAATGCAGTTTACGTAGTTATAATATATTTAAAACAAATATTTTAGAATTCTTTCATTCTTTTATTTGTTTGAGTCCTTTTATAGCGAGCATGCTGGAGCATCACTTTTTAGTCGAACAAATCGACCCCAGAACTTATTCTTTGTAAGCCTAGTGCTTATTTTATCGGTCTCTTTTGCAGAACCGCCAAGCTACCGGGACGTAAACACACCAACATCGGTTGCCATACGAGGGTGGGAGGACAAACACAGACATACACATAGATATGATGATCGACCGCTAGCCACTAAGGCTTTTAATTCTCTCTCTCACTCTGTGTTTATTTTCTTGTGTTTCTTTCCGTTGAAGAGCGTAGGCTCGAAACGTAAAAGACTTTCTCGCCTTCCCGAGCGTTAACCTAATACACCTTTTTGTTGCTTAGACACCTGTCTTCGTCTTTTGTTTTTTGGAGATTCCAAATAAATATAACATATGTGTGTGTATACGACAGGCTTCTTTCAGTTTCAGTTTGCCAAATCCCCTCACAAGGCTTTTTTCGGCCCCGAGGCTATATTAGAAAATACTTGCCCAAGCTGCTACGCAGTGGGACTAAACCCAGCCGCTTCTGCGCTTAAAGTTGAAAGAATATTATATTTGTCAACCAGTTTTGCTTTCGCTAATCATGACATGGAAATTATTGTAATTTCGTATTTTCTTAAGAAGATTTTAGTCCATGTCGTGTGCGGCGGATTTGTGAAGGAAGTGAATCAATAAGGAAAAAAATCTAAGTGGAGGTAACTAGTGTTCATTATTATTCAGTCCTCTGCAAAGAATGAACAATTACCTCCCCTGTCCCGAATAATAACGATAACCAATTACCTCCTCTTAAATTTTTCTACCTGTTGATTCATTTTATTCACAATCCCCATACATAAACCGGGCTAAAATCATTTTAAGAAAATACGAAATTATAATAATTTCAATGTCATGAGTACCGAAAGCAAAACCTGTGAACAAACAATATTCTTGTTCTTATATCATATATTAAAAAATATATTTAAACTATGTATACTGTGTGTATTTTCTTTCATTTATATATATATATATATATATATATATATATATATATATATATATATATATATATATATATATATATATATATATATACATATATATATATATATATATATATATACATATCGGTTGCCAATCAAGGGTGGGAGGACAAACACAGACAAATATATATATATTTTTTCCATGACGTATTTTT